>NC_041385.1:269270683-269286598 GCF_002162155.2 Triticum dicoccoides | reverse complement strand
CCCGCCGTCTGGTGCTGCCTCCCGACCTCGCCGGCCCTCTGCCCCGGTCTCGCCGCCCATCTCCACCACCTCGCCGGCCCCGCGCCCCTCGTCGACCATGCCTCGCCGGAGCTCTCCTCCGGCCAGATCCGCCGTGGGTGGATGAGATCCACCCGCCCCACCAACCAAACCCCCTCCGTCCCACTCTGCTCCGTCCCGGGATCTCCCCGTCCAATTTCTGCGGAGGTGAAATTCCCCTATGTCCCCGAATCTGTGATGTTTTCATGCCCTGTTCATAACATGATATATCAAACTTTTCGTTGTGAGATGATCCACATTTCATTCCATTGTTCCATGCTTGTTTGAGTCCATCTTGATGCCCGAATTATTGTTGCAAGAGTGCTATATGATGTAAACCTGCTGAAACTGTTATAACTTGTTGTTTTGTCTTTTTCATTGCATTTTCTATGTGCATCTTATGAACTTGATGTCTACATGAGTTTTGAGCTACATCATTCCATCTTCATAGTGGTGCAATCCATGTATTTTTGTCAGTCTTGAAGTGAGTGCATCGAGCTCGTGAAGTAGGGTACTTGTTGTTGCTGTTTTGCTAGGCTGAATCTGCTATATCATGACGCTATGTAAACCTGCTGCTACAAGTCATTCCATGCATAATCTGGAGATGTTCACTAAGGATGTCATGCTCTATCCATTCGTGCCCCTTGTTGAATTTGTAGCCTATTGTAACTTATTGTTATCTTGCTCCAAACTTGCTAAATAATGTTGCTGTCAGCCTGTTAACATTAACTTCAATGTTGCCATGATTGTTGTTAGTGAGCCAAGCATGCTATGAACTTGATCTTGCCATGTTTAGCTTCATAAATATTACATCATACTGTTTGTCACCTTTTCATGCCATGTATTGCTCTGTGGTGAGTGGTACAAGCTCACCAACATGCATACATATTGTTGTTCCTGTCATATAACTTGCTATGTTTACATGGGTGCCATCATATTTTCTGTGCCCTTTTGGCTCATTGTCAGTAAGGGACTTTTGTTATATGCAATTAGTAGATTCATGCCATGCCTTTGGTTGCCATGATAAGTTCCTGTAACATGTTGTTTGACAGCCCTAAACATTGCAACCTGATGTTATTTCTGCTAAGTCTGAAACTGTTATTATTTGCAATCTTGCCATGTCCTTTTGAGCATGTTCTAGTAGTTTCTGGAGATAGCTCAGTGTTCATGTTTTGTCATGCTTTACCTATAAATCATGCTCATGCCTTTTGTTTTCATGTTGAGATGCTGTAGCATATTGTTTTGATGCTTGCTAGATGCCTAGTTGTTTTGGACAACTTGTCCTTTAAACTTGTATAGAGTGTATGTGTTGAACCGTTGCTCCGTTTTGAGTGTGATCCATATGAAACTTGCTTGATTTTGCATGTAGTTTCATATTATTATGTTGCATCCTTGTTTTGAGGTGTTTGCTTGTTGTTTGTATGCATTTTGCATCAATGCCATGTTTAACTTGTTTTGCTCATATCTTCTAGGCCGTAGCTCCAAATTAAATGAACTTCATATGTAATTTGACAAGAATCTCGTGTAGATCCTCTTGGTGCTCTTTAACTTGCTGTTAAATAACTTCAACTTAATGTTTGTTCAGATCTGGACCAACTTTGAAACTTGCATATGAGGACGTACCAGAATTGTTATATGTTGTTTCCGGCCTCATTTAAACTTGCTTTGATGTGTTGTTCTTGTATGCATCATCTCTTGCCATGAGTAGCTTCATGTAGCCTTGGTCATGCATCATACTTGGTTGAGCATCATGTCATGTATATGTGTGGTGTGTTTACCATGTTGTGTGCTTCTTCTCGATAGTTCCTGTTTCGTTGCGATCGTGAGGATTCGTTCGTCTACGCTTGGTTCGGCTTCATCCGTTCGTCTTCTTCATGGACTCGTTCTTCTTCCTTGTGGGATTTCAGGCAAGATGACCGTCACCTTGGATCTCACTACTATCATTGCTATGCTAGCTGCTTCGTTCTATCGCTTTGCTGCACTTCCTATCATTTGCTCTTCAAGCCTCCCAAATTGCCATGTCAGCCTCTAACCTTTTCACCCGTCCTAGCAAACCATTGCTTGGCTATGTTACCACTTTTGCTCAGCCCCTCTTATAGCGTTGTTAGTTGTAGGTGTAGTTGAAGATTGCCCCATGATGGACAGGGTTATGTTGGGATATCACAATATCTCTTGTATTATTAATGCATCTATAGACTTGGTAAAGGGTGGAAGACTCGGCCTTATGCTTGGTGTTTTGTTCCACTCTTGCCGCCATAGTTTCCGTCATACCGGTGTTATGTTCCCGGATTTTTGCGTCCCTAACGCGGTTGGGTGATTTATGGGACCCCTTGACAGTTCGCTTTGAATAAAACTCCTCCAACAAGGCCCAACCTTGGTTTTACCATTTGCCTCACCTAGCCCTTTTTCCCTTGGGTTTCCGGAGCCCAAGGGTCATCTTTATTTACCCCCCCCCCCCGGGCCAGTGCTCCTCCGAGTGTTGGTCCAACCTGAGCGATGTCCGGCGCCCCCTGGGCAACCAGGGTCTATGCCAACCCGACGTCTGGCTCATCCGGTGTGCCCTGAGAACGAGATATGTGAAGCTCCTATCAGGATTTGTCGGCACATCGGGCGGCTTTGCTGATCTTGCTTTACCATTGTCGAAATGTCTTGTAAACCGGGATTCCGAGACTGATTGGGTCTTCCTGGGAGAAGGAATATCCTTCATTGATCGCGAGAGCTTGTCATTGGCTAAGTTGGGACACCCGTGCAGGGTTATAAACTTTCGAGAGCCGTGCCCGCGGTTATGTGGCAGATGGGAATTTGTTAATGTCCGGTTGTAGATAACTTGACACCTGATTGGAATTAAAACGCATCAACCACGTGTGTAGCCGTGATGGTCTCTTCTCGGCGGAGTCCGGGAAGTGAACACGGTTTTGGGTTATGTTTGATGTAAGTAGGAGTTCAGGATCACCTCTTGATCATTGCTAGCTTCACGACCGTTCTGTTGCTTCTCTTCTCGCTCTTATTTGCGTATGTTAGCCACCATATTTTGCTTAGCCGCTGCTGCAACCTCACCACTTTACCCCTTCCTTACCCATTAAGCTTTGCTAGTCTTGATACCCATGGTAATGGGATTGTTGAGTCCTCATGGCTCACAGATTATTACAACAACAGTTGCAGGTACAGGTTTTTGCGGTGATCTTGACGCGAGAGCGATGCTTGCTTGTTTTGGAGTTCTTCTTCTTCTTCTTCTTTGATCAGGGGATAGGTTCCAGGTCGGCAGCCTGGGCTAGCAGGGTGGATGTCGTTTGAGTTTCTGTTTGTGTTTCATCCGTAGTCGGAGGATGCTCTTATGTAAGATGATGTTGTATTCGTGTGGCATTGTATGCCTTTTGTATGTATCCCCATCTATTATGTAATGTTGATGTAATGATATCCACCTTGCAAAAGCGTATCAATATGCGGTTCTATCCTTGGTGGGACCTTCGAGTCTCTTTAGGATAGTATCGCATATTGGGCGTGACATCACGTCCAACACTAGTAGACCGACTCCTGCCTGCATCTACTACTATTACTCCACATATCGACCGCTATCCAGCATGCATCTAGTGTATTAAGTTCATGGAAAAATGGAGTAGTGCAACAAGAACAATGACATGACGTAGACAAGATCTATGTATGTAGAAATAAACTCCATCTTGTTATCCTTAATAGCAACGATACATACGTGTCGTTTCCCTTTCTGTCACTGGGATCAAGCACCGTAATATCGAACCCATCAAAAAGCACCTCTTCCCATTGCAGGATAAATAGGTCAAGTTGGCCAAGCAATACCCAAATATCGGAGAAGAAATAAGAAGCTATAATCAATCATGCATATAAGAATCAAATAATACTCAAATAACTTTCATGGATAAAAATATAGATCTGATCATAAACTCAAAGTTCATCGAATCCCAACAAACACACCGCAAAGAGACTTACATCATATGGATCTCCAAAGAGACAATTGTATTGGTAATCAAGAGAGAGAGAGAGAGAGAGAGAGGAAGCCATCTAGCTACTAACTACGGACCCGTAGGTCTACAAAGAACTACTCATGCATCATTGGAGGGGCACCAATGGACATGATGCACCCCTCCGTGATGGTGTCTAGATTGGATCTGGTGTTTCTGGACTCTGCGGCAGCTGGAATTGATTTTTGTCGACTCCCTAGGGTTTTTGGAATATTGGGGTATTTATAGAACAAAGAGGCAGTTCAGGGGGCACCCGAGGTGGGCACAATGCACCGGGGCACGCCTGGGCCCCCAGGCACCCCCTGGTGGGTTGTGCTCCCCTGGGAGGTCCCCTCCGATGCGTTCCTATCCCACTAGATGTCCTCTTGCCCAAAATAAATCCTCAAGAAGTTTCGCTGCGTTTGGACTCCGTTTGCTATTGATTTCATGCGATGTAAAAAACATGCAGAAAACGGCAACTGGCACTGGGCACTATGTCCATAGGTTAGTACCCAAAATGATATAAAATGACTATGAAATTATTGTAAAACATCGAAGAATGATAATATAATAGCATGGAACAATCAAAAAGTATAGATACGTTGGAGACGTATCAATTCCTTGCTCCGAAATCATTCTACCACCTCCTTTTGGCCGAAACATGGGACATCAACATCCGGGTCCACGTGTCATGCACCAAAGTAGAGTGCAGTACTGCAATTGAGAATCACCACGGTCGTACCGCCATAGTAATAATGACCAATTAGCCGTCAAAGCACATAGACCCGACAGTAAGGTGGACAGACCAAGAAACCATCACTCCTTGTTGAATCCGATTCTCCCTCATGCAGTACAGTATACTACAATATTCTTTTGGAAACCAACATTTCGCTTTGATAGATCACGCCATGGAGCAAAACCAATGTTTACATCACGTCTATCACGTTCGCATCTCACCCCCACATGGTCGCTCGTCACGCCACTCACCGCAAACCGACTATACGCAAACTTTCCTGCCCGCTTGTCGATGGATCGCACCGTGGAGTACTACTACTGGAAGAGATAGACAAGGAGGGGAAGGACAACTAGCTATAGTACAGACTCCCAAGAACTTTTTTCATGCATGTTGTGGTCGGCCGTGGTGTCGTTCAAACGCGGAGCAGTGATGTGCACCGGGAAGCAGTGAAGGCGGGGCTCTCTTGGCCGGCATGCCGCTTCAATGATGATGCCAGTAAGAGGTCGCGTCTGCTCTGGCCGGGCATGTATGCAGCACTGATTGTTTTGGGCAGGAAGCATGACTGCTTGTATCGACGTTGGTATTTCCCCGAAGAGGAGAGGATGATGCAGCATAGCAACGGTAAGTATTTCCCTCAGTTATGAAACGAAGATTATCAATCCAGTAGAAGAACCAAGCAACACTATGTAAACAACACCTGCACAAAAATAACAAATACTTGCAACACAACGCTAAGAGGGGTTGTCAATCCCTCCTCGGTATAGAGATAGATTAAATTGTATGAGATCTGATAAATAGATCTGGCAAAAACACAAAATAAAATAAATAAAGAAAAAGTGTGGCAACATATTTTTTGGTTTTTCGATAAATAGATCTGAAAATAATATGACAGGAAATAGACCCAGAGGGCCATAGATTTCACTAGTGACTTCTCTCAAGAAATTAGCATATGGTGGGTAAATTTTTTACTATTGGGCAATTGATAGAACAACAAATAATTATGACGATATCCAAGGCAATGATCATGTCTATATGCATCACATCCCAGATTAGTAGACCGACTCCTGCCTGTATCTACTACTATTACTCCACACATCGACCGCTATCCATCATGCATCTAGTGTATTACGTTCATGGAAAAATGGAGTATGGCAATAAGAACGATGACATGATGTAGACAAGATCTATTCATGTAGGAATGGACCCCATCGTTTTATCCTTAATGGCAATGATACATGCGTGTCATGTCTCCTTCTGTCACTGAGAATAAGCACTTCAAGATAGAACCTATCACAAAGAACATATTCCGATTGCATGGAAAATCAAGCTAGTTGGCCAGACCAAACCAAAGTTTTGGAGAAGAAACACGAGTCTATAATAATCATGCATATAAGAGATCAAAGAAGACTCAAATAATATTCATAGATAGAACTAATCATAAACTCACAATTCATCGGATCCCAGCAAACACACCGCAAAAAGTCATTACATCAAATAGATGTCCAAGAACATCGAGGAGAACACTGTATTGAAGATCAAAATAAGAGAAGAAGCCATCTAGCTACTGCCTACATACCCATAGGTCTGTGGTAAACTACTCATGCATCATCAGAGGGGCAAGGGTGATGATAAAGAACCCCTTCGTGATCGGTGACCCCACCGACAAAGTGCTGGAAAAGGCCCCAAGATTGGATCTCGTGTTTCTAGAACTTGCGGCATCTGGAATTGTGTTCCGTCCACTCCCCTAGGATTTCTGGAACATTAGAATATTTATAGAGGTGAGAGGCGACGGAAATGCCTCCCGTGGGCCCCACTACCCACTAGGGCACGCCAGGGGCCTCTAGCGCACCCTGATGCCTAGTGGGCCCCCACGGGCCTCCTCTGGTGCAACTCCTTGGCCTCTTGGGTGTCTTCTGGGAAGAAGAAAAATCTCCAAAAAGTTTCGTGGCATTTAGAATTCGTTTGTATTGATTTTCTATGAAGTAAAACAACAAGCAAAAAACAGCAACTGGCACTAGGCACTATGTCAATAGGTTAGTCCCAAAAAATGACATAAAGTTGCTAGAAAATGAGTATAAGACATCCAAGATTGATAATATAATAGCATGGAACAATAAAACTTATCGATACGTTGGAGATGTATCAAAGCGCGTGTGGGTGATGGGGAGGGTTTGGGTGGGCCAGGACGGACAGGAGCGGGCGTGGCAGTGGTCTGGATGCCCGCAAGAGAGAGATGCTGGACGTACGTGAATATTGCTATGTAATTAGCGTACATAATGTGCCAGTTGGACAAATATGATTGGAGATGGAGTTAGAGATGAAAATAGGAATTTTACATAAACACGGATATGTATGTGTATGTGTGTGTGTGTGCACGCACACACACATAGTCATGACTCTTCCAACTAATCATACACATTATCGATGTCTCGTTCTGCCTACACACACACACAAACTTAGTACGACCTCGTTTTGTTTCTAGGATAGGAAGATTATAGGAGTGGGAAATAATAGGAAGTGAGATAAATGGAGTACTACGTACAAGATGAGAAGATGTACATGCACACACTCTCCATTTACACACCTGCGAGTACACGATGGAGCGCATTTGTACACAAAGAGGTAGCTTACATGATAATTTGAACCTTTAATTTGTTCACTTAATAGTGGAGGGTCGGGGACCACACGTGAGCGATACAAAGTGCGTCCTGGAAGCGAGGTCATGTTATTGATCGAGTTTTCTTTCCTGGTATGTTAAGAAAAGATTCCTTCGTGCGTTTTTGTTACTTTTTTCGGGAACACGCGTATTCTATTTAAAACCATTGCTATGGAGAGATTTTTTTACTCCATTGTATATGTAGGCTTGAGAGGGCTTGCTTAAAAGTGTTTCTCGCTTCTCGTTCTCTAATCCTCTCCATATCTAAACAACATGACAATGCCCAGTCTACCTCTCTCCTCATCAGTGGACATAGATCCATCCGGATCCCGTCCGCTGTGGGAGGGGAGGAGGTGCAGCATTGATGTTGTCACCGCCGGCGATGGAGGAAGCCGATGCGCACTATCCTCTTTGAGACGACTCTAGCACTAATGAAGGTCCTCCACACTCTTGTTCACTGATGTCGTGTGGGCAGATCCCACCTGCCTGTCTAAGCCACATCTCGCCCAGCTGAGGTTTAACTTCTTTTGGATTTAATGCTTCATTGTACTGGTCCATCTCCCAGGTCGCTGCATGCAGGTTTTCTTCTATACCACTACTCCCCAACTCCCCATGTACAGTATCTAGGCTTCGTCGGCTGGCCCAACATCACCTAATTTTTACTATTAGAGGAAAGGCCACTCTAAAAGTTGTCCTGGTTTATGCCTCGATGGAGGTACACATGGTTTTTTTTCGATAAAAGTACATCGTGGTTGTGTGGTCATTGTCCTATGCTCCCATTGTTGTCGCTAATCTAATACTATCAATGGTAAAATGAAGCTATACCCATGTTAAAGTGATGTCCCTTTTAAATAATGTTGTTGTCAATCTAGAGGTGTCGATAAATGCTTTTGTCCTGCTTTAGTTTTTTTGCGGGTATCCTAATTTAGTTCCCATGAAGATAATCATGATGCTTATATTTGTTCGTGTACATTTCATTAATTCGTATTAACAATTGAGACGCCGCTGTTAATCTTGTACCACTGCCAAAACAAAGTAACGACACTACTTAAATATGCCTTTTTTGTATTTTTGCAAACAATGATGCATATCTTCATACACGGGCATGTCTTCCTCAATTTCAGCAGAACTTCACAAAATTGGACAACCACTATTGCTCCGCCTCATTGTCCTCTGCGACGTGGTTCTACATTTCTCGAGCTTGACTACCGAGAAGAAATAGACTACAGTAAGGATATATCAAACTTCAGTGGTGCCTCACCCAAACTTGATGCTAAATCATCATGCATCACCACGATGACCTATCGATGCTCATGGTTTCATTGGTTGGCGAAGCTGATCGATGTTTGATGAAAAAAGAGTTGTGTCATAGAATTAACACGTCAGATGTCCTTAGTGTGAGGACTTAGTCGTGAGGCCAACGCATCTATGTGGTAGCTTGAGAGGGGTTGATCGGGAGGCCAGCGAGATGACACGGTGACCCGTCCCTAGGCGGGTTAAACCCCGTGTTACAGGGAGAGTTTGAGCTACTAGGCTCCCATGGGTACGTATGGATTTTTCCTTTTGATTCCACTGGAGTACTTACTGTCTGATGATTCCTCCTCAATTGCTGAAGTGATTTGACTACCGTCAAAAGTATTGTTTTAACTTATAGCCACCCTTGGAGTCGTACTTTGGTGTCTGAGTGCCGCTGGAGCTTGGAGTGGACAAGTCACACGTCCACGCCGTGGGCCATGTGGGAAGCACAGATCCTCTTGTCCTTTTGTGATGATGTGGAGTAGTAGTACGACCGGGAAGTAGTACTAGTAATAGACCGCCTCATAATAACAGCGACGCGTGATAGCATCCCGAGAAATCGATCCGGTTTTGGATTAGACTGCTTGTCGGTCTCGTCAACTCAACGATTTTGCTGGATTCTTCATCGGAACGGTCCTTCTTGGTCTTAGCGCCTTACGTGTCCAACCAATACTAGATGCTGCAGAAATTGGTCGTATTTGCTTTCTCTGGTATTTAACGACTGTCAGTTTCAGCAGATCATCGGATGGCGGCGGCAGACGCGAATATCTTAACCCTAATTCTTCTTAAACTCCAATCTCATAGATTATAAATCTAAACTGATGAACTTGAAGCTGACGCAGATCTTTTCTTTATCTGAACAATCGCGAGCTTCTCGTAACCCTGGAAAGATCCCTCCAAGAACTCAACACCATCGTGCGCGGGCCCCATGGTGGGCGCCAACTATCATAGAATTAACACATCATATGTCCTTAGTGTCAGGACTTAGTCGCGAGGGCAACGCATCTATGTGGTAGCTTGAGAGGGGTTGATCGGGACGAGAGGCGCAACACGCAAGACAAGGATTTAGACAGCTTCGGGCCCCGGGAAACATCATCTGGTAATAACCCTACATGCTGTTTGTGGCTATGTCTCATTATGATCATGAGAGAGTCGCCGGTAAGCCGGCTCTTTGTGTCTAGCCCTAGAGATTGTTCTTGTTACCTGTCCCCCTTGGGGGAGCCCTGCCCCTCCTTATATAAGTTAGAGGGGCGGGTTACATGTGGAGTCCAAATAGGATTAGGACTAGCCTATCTTGTACTACAAGCCGGATACAAGTCCGGGTCTTGATTCCTTGTAAGGGAGATATTCCTCATGCCTTTCCTCTTAAGCCGGCCTATCATAACGTAAGCCGGCCTTCTAGGCCTTGAGCCTCCTGGGCCCCCGGGTCTTGTCGCTCCTCTGATCCGCTTGCCAGGTCACCCGTAAGTTGCCAGGATCGGGCGGGTCACTTAGTGTGTCGTCCAGTCAGGGCGGGTCATTAGTGAGTCGCCAAGTCCGCCCAGGTTATACTACCGGCCGGGTTACACCGTGGGGTATATCCCCGACAAGTTGTCTTCCATCAGTGCTCTTTGCTTGTTACCCACAAAGACAAAGATGTCATTCATCAATGCACCTTGGTTGCGTTGGAGACAGAATCGTCTTTCCCCTTGGTGCAAATTTTTCTTTCACTACAAACCAAATGTTTCATCGGAGAACCATCGATGTTGGTACTCAGAGTAAAAGTTTTGTATTGATTTCTGAGCCTTCTCACAACTTTGTCCTCAGCTCCCTTGTAATTTTATTTGTCCAGATATTAACTAAATGTTGGCTATGATCTATCAATCATTGAGTTGCACAAATAAATTTATTAATGAGTTGGTTCTAAATTTTTGTGACTATTTAATTATGTCGCTACACTTTGATAAAAAATTACTCATATAACTACATAAAAATAACATGAAGCCAACAATATTTATGTTTTGTTGGCATGTATTAGTTGGTTGCTAGTTAAACATGTGGTCAGACTTTGATAAAAAATATGATGTGGAGGAAAAACTTGGGCCGAGGTAGTACGAGATACGGTGGCACACTGATTTAGGCCAAACAAAAAAACCCATAATTAGTGGGAGAGGGAAAACTATACATACAAAATAATTGAAATTGAATTTCTCAGAAATTTTAATATTTATGGTTGGTGCAGCCCACCCTTCCGATAATTTGATGCGTGTGTGGTTGTTCACTTAATAGACAGAAAGTGCGACCAGGACACGTGGATCATTAGTTGATCGTAGTTTTCTTCATTGGTATGTTAAACAAAGAGTTACGTTCCATAGGATGGATGATGTGGATTACCTTGTTGAAGACAACGCAAGGACTGATTTTTGATTATCATCAGGAATGGATGGAACCCATGGTCGGATGGCACAATGGCGGTGCAAGCTGGGAACAAAATGCAAATGCTGGAAATAATTTTAGGGTGTGTTTGGTTTCAGTCATCAACTAGAATGGCATGGGTCAGACCCGTTCCCGGGCCTCGTTCTCGCGTTCGGTTGATGAATTGAATGGAACCCAGTCGTTCCCACTGAACGAATATTCAGCCCAGATCCGGAACGCAGCGATACTTCTAAATCGGAGGAATCACACGGAACCGGCCGCGCACTCCTCTCCCTCCCTCCTGCGGCCCCTCTCCCTCCCTCCTGCGGCCCCTCTCCCTCGTCTCTCTTCCTCCCTCAATCTACGCCGCCGGGCCTCCTCCTTTCATCTGTGCCGCTGGCCACTCCTGCCCCATCCTTGGGCTGGCGCTGCTCACCTCACGCTCACAGCCGCCTCGGCTGCGTCCAAGCCGGTCGCACTGAGGCACCCCATTTTTTCTGACGGACATGCAGCTTTAGATTGTGTGGCCGTCCAACTCGTCTTCCTTCTTTGCTTCCATAGCAGCGGAAGGGGCAGCAGACAGCTTGCCGGTGATGGCCACAGATGGGGAGTAGGGAGCAGGGAGCGGCTCGGGTAGCAATCAGCGTAAATAGCAGAGGAAGCGGCAACGTGTTGGCAAGCATCAGCCGCGGCAAGCACAAAAGCCAGCACAAGTGAAGCGATTGATTTTTTCTAGCTTGTCATTGCTTGATTGATGATGCATCTATATGCTCTGTGTTGAGATTGCTGGCAAATTTTGCTGTCATTAGTACCTGTGTAATCTTGGAGACTTAATTAACATTTGTTGTTAATTCTTAGGAAAATTATAGTGATGATAAATTTTATATAGAAATCAGATTACATGTGAATGATAAATACTTTTGCAATTGAAATGTATTTTGTACAATTTTATGTTAAACATAAAAATGTTGTAATTGTTCATATTGTACATTTGCATAGGTGAAAATGATTCCATTCCGGTTCTCCAAACCAAATGGTGAAACATAACCATTACATCCCACGCTTTATCCCTAGCCAAACACAGAAATCGAACCGTCCCATTCCGGTGGAATGGAACCATGACATTCCATTCCACTTCATTCTTGAACCAAACATACCCTTAGTAATTGGGGAGGAACCCAATAGTAGAGAGTGATTCCACTATTGGAATGGCTATAGAATAACCGAAGAAAACTGGGAGCAATCCCAATTAATGCCGATGACAAAACATAGAGCTTGAGCATTTCCATATTCATCAAGGTTTTACGAATATCCGTTTCAATGATCCTAGCAACACAACATACTACCATGATGAATACCGATGGAGGATGCAGATGCAAAGGAAGATAACACTTTCTCAGATTTCACCTTAGCGGGGCCAATGGAACAAAATCTGGATGATCGACCGAGAGACATTTAGCACTCTGCTTCTAATGTTCTCCTTGATGTGCTAGTGTAACCCATTTAGAGATAAGGTTTGGTATCTAGAACATCAAGTAAAAGGTCGGACTTCGGGAGCACAAGAATCAGTAAGGATAAATTACTAGGTAAATCTACGGAATCCTTATGGGGAGGTTGCCAACTTTCTTCAATCGAGATACTACAATTACAGGTCTTCCAGCTGGGTGTGTTGGCCACGACATCCAATTTTACCGGGTTGTAGAGAGACCGATACTTATAGTTCTTGGGAAACGTTCCAACCATCATAACTGCCTGAGATTCAGATCTGGCTGGTGTCAGGATTTCCAGACTCATCAAGTTTATAAAGAAAAATTAAAGGACGCAACACAAATCAACAAGATGACGTTGCAAGATTCTCGGGAAATGGACTACGGTGGTAAGCTACGAAACATGAGCTGGTTCTGCTACAAACATGTGAACACGTTTTCCCAGACAAGCATGGCCACGTAGTAGTCTTATAAAAAACACTACCGAGTTCAGGTAGGGAACCATCATCGAGGTATCAAAGTCCTTGCATAAGGCATGCTCTTAACAAGGAACTTCTTCTCCTTGAACAAGTCAATCAGTGGCTTGGTGCCCTAGGGAACACATATAGAATGGAGGCAGCCAACCTATCAAACCATAGAGCACTTCGCACATGTGTTACTAACTTGGGATGATTCCAAGGAAGCAACATTGACTTTCTCGAATTCACGGAGGCAACTTGAATCAAATGCACATGAATTAGAGGAAGTCACTTCTTTCATCCGAACATATGCTTCATGCACAGGACATGAAGATAATGCTTATAGAAGTTTCCAATACTAGCTTAATGTTCAACAAGATTATGGAGAAGATAATGATGTTGTCGATGGGCTCAACAACAGTTCATCCAGGTTTCCATATAAATGGAATTCCACAATTATGTGAACATGGTGATAGCATTTGTGAGAACAAAATATATAACGGCGTATGCTTGAGGGATCTACCACGAGTAAGACAACATTAAGAACATCGTTGGTTCTGATTTGATTTGACCATAGCCCATACTCAAATCAAAGATTGGATAAGATGATAGGTGCATCAACTGATCACAAGGATCAATAGATGGAAATACCATCCTTCTTTAACACACATACAAGATATCCCTTGAAATGAGCTAAGTCGGACAAGCTTTCATCTTCCAACTCTCGAAGTTGTTCTTTAGCTTAACCAACTAGCTGAGGGTATCCAACATAGATTCTTGGAGAAAGGGTGGTTTACAAGAAAACCAACTTGATTGTGAGCTAAACAAAACAGTCAGGGGCAACCGGGTGATACTTTTGGGAAGATACTCGGAAAATCACAAACCACCGATATGTTACTAAGCTCGAGAACAATATTGCTTTTCAGGGCAAGACGATATGATCAAATAAGAAAGGGATCGACACGATCCTAGCTCATTGACCGAAGAGTGCACCAGAAATAAGGACTAGATAGCACGGTCTACCTTAGGGTGATGATTCAATAATCAACACGCTAAGAATGAGGTTATTGACCATTTAACTACCAAGCAACAGGGTTGCTAGGAGTATGGACTTCACACATCATAGTTCACTTGTCGGCATTCTGGTTGCAACAACACGGGAACCGAGAAATGAATAATGAGGAGGGAAGTATCACTGTATCAAGGGTTCATAGGATGGTGTGCAATTCCCATGATATTCTTGATATAAAGTTGGTAATACTCCAAGGTAGAACAGAACAAAACCTGGAGTAGCATTTTGATCTGCGGCATACAACTGCTTTGACCACATCCTAGAAATGGATAAGGTACTGGAGTTTGTTTCTCCTAGATATTTCGAAATAGAATGGCTTGACGGACCACAAGGGTAATGGGCATCAATGAACATGATTGCACAACTACTCCTTACTATCAATTGATAGATGAGGGCCCGAAAACAACTAATGAGGGACAACTCAAAGGAACATGCGATTTTCAAAGTTGTGGATGCATGGATTAGCATGTCAAACGAGTTCAACATATTTCCTCGGGATAACCCATGCGGAAAAGGTAGAACTGGCAGAGTCACAACATGGAATCAAGAACTCGTCAAGAGCACTCTGGTTGTGATCTTTCGGTTCAGCGAGAAACTTCTACCATAAGCAGTTCATGGTATTTGGAAGACAGAAATACCACGGACCTCAAGGACTATCACAAAGGTTACTAATAACCTAAGGGAACTAGCAAACACTATCAACATGAGGTAAGTAGGGTGAATCTTGGGTTGAAAAACCCGGAAGTAGAATACCTACATACTAAGTGGCATCACGGGATGCTTTCGAGAACAATGGCCAGAATCATCACACTAGAGGCAAGACATGGCTAGATTACTAAATGATCCCCTAAGACACCTAGGGTCATAATAATAACTCCAACATATATGTCGAGGCAATAGTACCTCAACTCAGCAATTAGTGTGATTAACCTGGCCTAAAAGAACATCAAAACCAGAGGGAAGGGATATTGCAAGTGCACCAAATTGTTTAGAAACCTGGGATGACTCGGACAACATAACAGTTGTAAATGCTCAAGAAGATTTGAGACATCCTGCAAAATGGTGGCATAGCCACTCAACATCACAATATCAAGGTTCTGAGACCGGCTACGAACAAACGAGAGTAGCAGGAACTAAACTACGGCTTGAGTCTAACAATCTTATAAGTCTATGGATTAGTAACATGTGATCCTGACAGAAAGAATAGATAACCTAGTTCCTTAACCCCATAGGAAAGATAAGATCACTCGGATCAAAGGGCATGAGGCATAAGGAGTAAAAAGAGCCTTATGTTCCCATACACAATCAATTCCCTTATATAACTAAAGAATTTCTAGACTCAATTTCGACCAGTTTGGCTTGGTAATCCTATAGGCAGTCAGGATCTGATACCAAAGCTGTCATGACCCAAAAGATCCCAAGTCACATCGATCTAGCATGTAACACATCATATCACTTTGCAGCCTCATGCACGGTATTCTCACGGGTGCCACCTTACCTGGCATGGGACCGTTTGCGCCTTTTGGCTCACGTATATGATAGTGCCGCAAGCATCCATATGACAAAGAACCCGGGATGACATAACCAGTCGTGGACCCAAAGTGGCGCTAACTTATAGGGACAGACAAAGATGACCCAACAACGAACGTGTCGATCAACAACGTATGAATCCAAGTCGTAGCAAGCTACATGGACTTAAAGGAACAATGTGTGACATTTCCCAGAAGGGAAAGACACAGGAATGAAGAAGGACACATGCCAGCCAGCCTAAGTGTTCTGGAG
>NC_041385.1:269266037-269270673 GCF_002162155.2 Triticum dicoccoides | reverse complement strand
GTCATGACCCAAAAGATCCCAAGTCACATCGATCTAGCATGTAACACATCATATCACTTTGCAGCCTCATGCACGGTATTCTCACGGGTGCCACCTTACCTGGCATGGGACCGTTTGCGCCTTTTGGCTCACGTATATGATAGTGCCGCAAGCATCCATATGACAAAGAACCCGGGATGACATAACCAGTCATGGACCCAAAGTGGCGCTAACTTATAGGGACAGACAAAGATGACCCAACAACGAACGTGTCGATCAACAACGTATGAATCCAAGTCGTAGCAAGCTACATGGACTTAAAGGAACAATGTGTGACATTTCCCAGAAGGGAAAGACACAGGAATGAAGAAGGACACATGCCAGCCAGCCTAAGTGTTCTGGAGCAGTAGCAAGCTATCATGGCTCAGTGGAAGCACTAGGAGACATTTCCCAGTAAGAGAGGCTACCAAGGATGAACAACTAGGTTGTCAGTTCCCACACATACCAAGCATTTCAAATCATACACACAATATGCTCGATATGTACAAATACAACATGACATCACAACATAACTCTATGACTCAAAGTATTTATTCAATAGGCTCCGGGGAGCGATATATTACAAACATGGGTCTCTTGACCCAACATTCAGAGCATACAAGTCAAAAGCACAAGCGGAAGCTTAACATGTCTGAGTATAGAGAATTGCAAATGAAAAGGGCTGAGAAGCCTGACTATGTACCAGATTCTGCCGAGGGCACAAGATCGTAGCTGAGGTAACAAGCTAACGTCGAAGTCCACGCGGAACTACTAGTGAAACTAAAGTCTCTCTGCAAAAACATAGATTAAGCAAACGTGAGTACAAATGTACCCAGCAAGACTTACATCAGAACTAACTACATATGCATCAGTATCAACAAAGGGATGGTGGGGTTTAACTGCAGCAAGCCACCTTTGACTCAGTGGCTAACCTGAACTACGACTGCAAGTAACTCTTTTCAGGTGGCGCACAAGAGTCCAGATATTCACCATATCAATACACCACTATGGATCCGCTCCCGTCTCCCTATGAGAACATCATCCATAACACTCACACTTATCTTGCGCATTTTAGAGTATCCACTTTCACTTGTCTATGAACTATATAGTCAACCCAGAGGTTATTTACCGCGGACGCTCTTATTCGAATAGATCATTTATAACCCTGCAGGGGTGTACTTCTTCACACATGTTTCCACCACTTAGCGTCTACACACGAATGTGCTCGGCAGACATCAAGCGAAAGCCGACGTGGGTGTAGACCACGACCTGACTAATCACACAAGTCTCTAGTCCAGGTTTATCGCCTTGAGGTTCCATCCGCGGGGAGTCCGGCTGAGGTTTCCACATATGGCCCAGAAAAATGTGTACAGGGTTCCGCGACACCAAATGGGTGCCTTGCATGCCCGGCCACGTGCCTACCGCATCACAGCCTACCACATCACAGTCCCAATGATTCAGAGTTTTTAGATCTTGAGCTAAATTTGGTAAAAGTGGGATTGGAGACATCAACACTTTAAATAGAATTGAACCCACTATTATGGATTTCACGGAATTTAATTATGATAATTGTTCTTTAATAGATTGTATTTCTTGTTGCTACGTCTTGAGCTTGCGTTGGTTTTCCTTGAAGAGGAAAGGGTGATGCAGCAATAGTAGCGTAAGTATTTCCCTCAGTTTTTGAGAACCAAGGTATCAATCTAGTAGGAGGCTCCTCAGAAGTCCCACGCACCTACACAAACAAAACAAGAACTCACAACCAACGCAATAAAGGGGTTGTCAATCCCTTCAAGGCCACTTGCGAAAGTGAGATCTGATAGAGATAATATGATAAGATAAATATATTTTTGGTATTTTATAATATAGATTGGAAAAGTAAAGATGCAAATAAAAGTAGTTTGAAAGCTTATATGATAAAAGATAGACCTGGGGGCCATAGGTTTCACTAGTGGCTTCTCTCAAGATAGCATAAGTATTACGGGGGTGGAACAAATTACTGTCGAACAATTGATAGAAAAGCGAATAATTATGAGATTATCTAGGCATGATCATGTACTTAGGCATCACGTCCGTGACAAGTAGACCGTCTTCTTCCTGCATCTACTACTATTACTCCACACATCGACCGATATCCAGCATGCATCTAGAGTATTAAGTTCATAAAGAACAGAGTAACGCATTAAGAAATATGACATGATGTAGAGGGATAAACACATGCAATATGATATAAACCCCATCTTTTTATCCTCGATGCCAACAATACAATACGTGCCCTGCTGCCCCTGCCGTCACTGGGAAAGGACACGACAAGATTGAACCCAAAGCTAAGCACTTGTAACACCCCCAGTGTCTGCTACAGTAATCCCCTGTTAATGGTGCCATGTCATCACATTACTATTGCTAATCTTCACTTGATCCAAATTGGATTCAAATTCAAATCTAATCTAAAGTCAATAAAATCATATTTGTCAGACATGAAATAAAAAATGTTCATCTTGTGGCAAATAATCATTTGTTAATATTGGTGGTGGACCAACATTTTTGCAAGGTGTTTAAATGGCCTAAACCAATTAAAGTAGTGGCTAAAGCAATATATTAAATGGCTTTTTAATTTATAAAAATTGCTACCTTTTTCAAAAGACTCACCATTCTTTTTGTGGCATTGCACAATAATTCTTTGGAATTGTTTTAGCCAGTGGCATAATTTTGCAAAGTCATTAGTGGCTAAAAGAAAAGGCAAAAGCTGCGGGAAAAGAAAAAAGAAAGAAAGAAAAGGGAGAGAGAGCGAGAGAGCAACCCCCTCCCTAGACCGAACCCACCTGGGCCGGCCCAACTAAACCACCGAACCAGCCCAGCATCCCACGCTCCCCCGGTCGCCTTCCTGTTCGAGCGACCGCACCCGCCGAACCGTCTCGTCGGCGTCGCTCGGCGAGAGGATAAGGCCTCCACGCACACCCACCCCACGGCGTCTCGGGCCCTTCTCCCACTCCCCCCCACGCTCGTCCTCTCGGCCTCTCCCTCCCCCCACTAGATCCCCCGCTCACTTTCTCTCCCCCCTCACTGAGCACCATCGTCGCTGCCTTCCGTCATCTCCGAGGCCACCGGCGGCCTCGTGCCCGCTGGCCCTGTCCACGGGCCTCGCCACGGTCGGCCACCACTTCTGGTGCCACAAGGTGGAGACACGGAGCCCTGCTGCCTCCGTTCCCCATCGCCTGCATCTTCGGTCGCCATCGATCCCCTCCGACTTCGACGATGCTCGCTGCTGCTACTAACCTGTCGAGGGCTTTTCTTAGCCGCTCGGTGAGCACCTTCCTCTCCTCCTCTTGCTCCCCTGGCGTTTCCCGTGCCCGTATGCCATCGTTGCCGTCGTGGCCGAGCCCGTCGCCACTGCCGAGCCATGCCATCTCAACCACCACCGGTCGAGCTCGCTTTCAAGCACGGCTTCGTGCCCCTAGCACTGCCAGGATGCCTCCCAGCCGTCCGCGCCTCCTCTCGTGCCTCCCCGTACCCTATAGCCTCATCTCCAACCGCAGCCGAACGCCGGCCTCTGCCCCGCCTCTCTCCGTCGTCGTTCCAGCCTATTATGGGCCGTGCCGCCACCGTAGATGGATGTGGCGTCGAATGCCCTTTCGAACGCGACCAGCCGCGGCCGCCTTCGCTCGCCACCGGCGATGCTCCGGTCAACCCGACGCCGGTCGTCGTCACCATCGTGCGCGCGGCACCGGGTTGCGCCCTTAGGTCCAAGCCGCAGGTCCGGAGGCCCACTGTAGCGCGGCCCCGACCATCTCCAGTGAGGCACCGCCATTGCCTTGGTTCTCGAGCTCTCTCTCCTGCGCCGACACCGACGTGGCATGGCGGGCCCCGCCCCTGGTTCGCTGACCAGTGGGCCCTGGTGGCCCAGTTGACTGGCTTGACCCAGTCAACTGCTGACTGGGCTGCCCAGTGAGACTGACGTGGGGGCCCCACTTGTCTAAAACACTTTATAAATAAACAAAACTGCTAGTTAAATCTGCTATTTAATTAGTAGTTAGTTAGTCACTGACACTTGGGGCCCACCCCTCTAATCAGTCTGTTATATTAGTTTAACCCAGTGTTTAGCCCAAAGTGGCTGACAGGTGGGCCCCACCTATTAGTTTGACCAATCAAGAGATCAGCCGAATGCTGATGCATTGCTAACGTCATGCTGACGTCATCTTCCATTTGTGTTAATTTGAATAATTCCAGAAAATACTTTAATCTTTAAAAGTTCATAGAAATTAAACCGTAACTCGGATGAAAATGTTTTCTACATGAAAGTTGCTCAGAAAAATCCAACAAATCCGAATGCGCGGTCCGTTCATCTGTCACATGCCCCTAACATGCTGAACATGGAACTTTCCCCTCTCTTTCATCTGTCCAAAAAATGCTTAACACCCGGAAAACCCCTCTGGATGTTTTCCATCTCCGTCTGCAACGTGTAGTACCGCGTTAGATCACCCCTAACATAGCGCATTACCATGTTATGCTTTATGATGCTATGTTTGCTTTATATTTGCTGTTTCTTCCCCCTCTTCTCTCCGGTAGACCCTGAGACCGATGTTGCCCATGTGATCAACTACGTCGACGACGACCCCTCCTT
>NC_041385.1:269245623-269265805 GCF_002162155.2 Triticum dicoccoides | reverse complement strand
TCCATTCTCTCATGCTTGCATTAGATTTTGTTACTATAATTGATTGCTCCTATTCTGATGCATAGCCTGCTTTTATAACCTGCTTATTGTTACCTTACCTGCTTATCCTAAACTGCTTAGTATAGGTTGGTTAGTGATCCATCAATGACCCCCACCTTGTCCTTCTTGCCCCTGCTTCATCATCGAAGACCCGATCAACGGGATCGAAGACCAGGCCCCGGCAGTGCACATCACTTCCCCTTAGTTGCTCTACGCTACCCGGTTACTATCGAGTGCCGAGGGTGAGGCCTCATCAGCACTTCTGATGTTAACCCTGTAGTGTAGCTATTTGGTCGTGGTCATCGAGTGTGATTTCCTCTTTAACCACTTCCGATACGACTCTGTCGTGCAACCCCTCAAGTATGAACCTCGAGGGTGGTCCCTCTTACGTTCACCTTGATGATTACATCGAGTGGAATTCACCAGGGGTGATTCCTCGGGTTTTCCCTTTGATGTTTGGACACACGGTTTCTATGGTTACTATGACTTTACACTGAACCATGTTACTAAAGACTGGTCGACCCTGAGGGGTACCCGTGCGAGCATAATTGCGAGTGATGTGGAGTCGGGTTGACCTGGAAGGTGCCCGCAAGATAATTACGAGGCGTGTCCGAGCATTCCTAGCCCTTGCCGCAAGTCCTCAAGATGGGGCAATGGGGTCACATCTTTCGTGAGTCTCTGCTTGTAACAGCGCATTCCTAATCCACTATGATTTGGATATTTGATCCGAAGGGCCTCTGGCCTAATAGCACTAACCATCACGTGGGCATAGTATGGGCGTTCTGCGTCGTATGCATCAACCGAAGCTTAATAGACATCAACGACTGAGCGGCGCACACCGGGTTGGACTGGTAAGCACCTGCCTTTTTGAGGGATGTAGCTAGGTCTGCTCACCGGCCGCGTACGCAACGTGCAGGAGTTTCCGGGGCGATGGTCCATGCCCCCTGGGGGCATAGGTTTAGTCCGGCGTGCTGACCTCTCTATTAAGCCTAGGTCGGGTTGCGGCGTATTGTTTGGCCGAGGCCAGGCATGACCTAGGAAAGTGTGTCTGACCGGAGTTAATCGAGCATGGTGGGTAAGTTGGTGCACCCCTGCAGGGAAGAAAACATTTATCGAAGCTTGTCCTACAATAACGGACACTTGGAGTTGTATCCTGATCGATACAACTAGAACTGGTGATGAGAGTTGGATTGTGATGAGAAATGGATAGTATGGCTCTGAGATTTCTTTCTCGTAGGGAGCCGAGAAATGATCTCTAGCCAAGGTTGATAACACTACTATTATTTTACTTTATGTTATTGTACTCCTTCCTGTATGCTGCAAAATGGTGGTTTTCAGAAGATGCTAGTATTCTATAGGACTAGGCCTTCTCTCTATTCTGGCATTTCTGCAGCCCAGTCCACATATACAACCTTCCTTTGATAATGTTGCATATGTAGTGTAGATCCTTGCTTGCGAGTATTTTGGATGAGTACGCACGGTTGCTTTGCTCCCCCTTTTCCCCCTTTCTTTTTCTTTCTGGTTGATGCAACGAGATGTCGGAGCCCAGGAGCCCGATGCCACCGCCAGTGCCTACTGCTACATGGAGACCGCTGACGATCAGGAGTAGTTAGGAGGCTCCCAAGAAGGAGGCCTTGCCTTTTTGATCGATGTTGCTTTTGTGCTAGCCTTCTTAAGGCAAACTTATTTAACTTATGTCTGTACTCAGATATTGTTGCTTCCGTTGACTCTTGTGTATTCGAGCCCTCGAGGCCCCTGGCTTTTAATATAAAGCTTGTATTATTTTAATTTGTGTCTAGAGTTGTGTTGTGATATATTCCCGTGAGTCCTTGATCTTGATCGTACAAATTTGTTTGTATGATTAGTGTATGATTGAATCGAGGGCGTCACAAGTTGGTATCAGAGCCGACTGCCTGTAGGGTCCCCCTTTCCAACTCCTTGGCCGAAGTTGAGTCTAGAAACCGAAAACTGTTTTACTAAGTTGGCTGTGTGGCTTACAGGCCCACGTCGCCAATTGGGTGGTATTAGGATCTTTTATTCCTTGTCTATACTCTAGGACTCTGTTCTCTCTTCTTTTCGGGTTAAATGAATTTACTAACTACATTAGGTTCTCGTAACGACTTTCCTCGGAGAGCCTCTTCATTCCAGATGGTTGCCTGCTTCACCAGAAGACTTCGAAGATATTCTCCGATCTACTCCCAAGAACTTGTGTTCATTTCTTTTGCAGTCCCTTAACACCGTTGAATCCCTATGGATAACTGCATATCCTTGTCGCTCATACCTTCATCCCCAATTGCTCTTGTTATTACAAGATACCCCGAAATACTTGTCGTTGTTTCGAGAATCCTTTTGTGCCTACTGCCTTGCAGTTCCTTGTCGCCTGAATACACCGACCAATTAATCCTCACACATATCAAGGATTTGTTTTCCCCAGTTGTTCATATGTTTCACAAAAGTCTTTCCAATACTACTCAATCTTCCAATAATCCTCAGGAGCCTATTGTTGTTGAAATTCTTGTTTGCTTGCACTATGGTTAATTCCATAATTCTAGTAATCTTTGTTGACATCCTCTGTCACTATCGTTTCGAGTCCGTTGATCCAATATGTCACAAATGCTCGTAATCCTCAATCAGATACTAGCATTCATCCTTCCGGCTCAGACGTCACTCCAAGCATGAGCTTATTCTTGTCAAATCAAACCTTGTTTGATTGTCGATGTGTATCGATTCAACTCAATTATCTTTTGATCAGAGCATCTGCTTCAGATCTTCTTATTTGAAAATCGCAATTCCTTTGTATTCAAGATTTGAAATTATCCAGTTATATCTATAACCCGATGCCTTTGCATTCTTTCTTCTTCTGGGTGAGTATCGATACTCACATCAGATCTTTTATGGACCTCCATATCCTTGGTTGGATTATTATCCGACAATGTCCTTCATATTCATTAAACTTGTGACTTTTGCCCTGACACATAATGCCTTTGGTAAATTCTATCATCTAATTTTGTCAACCATGCTCTGCTTTCGAGTTGGTATATTTTAATCCTGAAGTTAGTGGTATATGCTCCTAAGATACCCCTACGGGTTGAACCTATGCCTTCACTAATCCGTGTGAACCTGAAAGATATGTGAGTCATACTCTTCTGGTGCTTCACCAGGTAAATATTTCGCACTACAAATTCTTCGAAAATGAGGAGTGAATGAAAGGTTACGCATTGAAGAAGTGGGAGTCGACCTTGAACCTTTGTGTTCATGCCCATGGAACCGGTATAGAACTTATCATGGAAGCTGCTCGTAAAAATAATTACCCCTTGTTATAAGTCCATCTTGTATCGGTGGTTTGATCATTCATAACCATGGTTCCGACCATAGTTTCTCCTTAATTCCATTTCTCGGACAAGTTAAAATACTAGTCTACTGCAAGTCATTTCACTTGTCCAACCTCTAATTTGATCTACCTTCAAGTATTGCCTCATGTTATCTTGAGGATATTGTGTCATTGCACTACCTCTTGTAAATTCTTAATTGAAGTGATACTTCGTCACATCATTCCTAGCCCGATTGGCTACATCATTATCATCCTAAATTTTAACTGTGCTACCTGGTCCTTCCCGAAGCACAATTTATCAATGATGAGCTAAGCTTACATCACTCTTCCTCATCTTATCATTCCACCTTGAACAACAAGCTTGAATCCGAGCTTGTGTCATATCCATGGTTCCAATAGCCTTTGCTTCATCATTCCTTTTGCTTGATGTCGTTGCTGCTTGATGGCATCTTCATAGAGCCTCTTGACAAAATTTGTCGTGATCACCATCAATATACTGCCTTGTTCTAAGATATTAATCAAATTCTTGAGGAGAAATACCATCCTTGACCTTTGATGATTTGAGTTATCATCGACAACCCCCTTATCTTCTTTCCAACA
This sequence comes from Triticum dicoccoides, assembly GCF_002162155.2. Lineage (NCBI taxonomy): Eukaryota > Viridiplantae > Streptophyta > Magnoliopsida > Poales > Poaceae > Triticum > Triticum dicoccoides. Next base: position 269,261,835 of record NC_041385.1, on the reverse strand, counting down.
CATGTTTTATCATGTCTTGGTTATACCCTGGACTCCTTGCTATTCCTGCAATTGTTCCTTTAGTATTTCTTGTGATCTTCAACTCCAACCCCTACTTGGAACACCATGTTAATGCTACCTCAAAGCATGAGTGAGGTATTCTGACTATCAACAAGAACATTGGAAGCACATTGTCGAATGTTTCTTGATCTATTATCCAAACACCGTTGTAAGGGTAATATCATGATTCTTCCCTCGCCCCCTTTATCTAAATGCTTTTGAACTTGTTGTCATATCATGTATATCCTGCTCCGCTTCCCCTTGGGAAGGATATACTCCTAAATCTTGTGTATAAACATATTTTCCCTTTCCATTGGTTTTCGTAACCTTTCTTGTGATCTATATATGTTATAAGCAGAAATAATTCCCTGCTTATGGAAACATCTTGGTTTACAACTCTGTGTGTGAGACCATGTTACTATTGTTGGTGACATTCTGGTAATCACCGATGGACGAGAACTTTCCCTATTGGTCTGCCTCATTTTAACGAGCAAGAAAATAGTTCTCTCCGTCCCTCGCCCTTGGTACCAACGTTGTTAATAACATTACTGACAGTCTATCATCTGTCATGCCTTGCTAATGGCCCCCTTTCTACTTTTAAGTCACATGGTGGGCCCATAACCCACAATTCCACAGGATCGAAACCTGACTCCAGTACATCCTTGTTTTCCAAAGTTGTCCCGCGTGCATGGCTTCGTATGTAAATCACAAGCCACCTTCCTAGTGATCTTTTCTAGTATCAGACGCAATAATTTTTGTTGTTGTTGCTTTGAACCCCTTTCATCTTTTGATTAGGCATCGACTGATTGCCTGCCCGTTAAAAATTCTCATGGTACCTTCATACTTTGGTCTTGATGTTTTCTTAAGTTTCAACTCGAGAGATACTTCCGCCTCTTTCCCTGAATTGTTCACCAGATAATTAACCCTATAAGGGTCAGACCTCTCGAAGTTACTCTTTACTTCTCCACTTAAATCTCGGGACGAGATTTCTTGTAGTGCACGAGATTTGTAACACCCCCAGTGTCATGCTAGAGTAATCCCCTGTTAATGGTGCCATGTCATCACATTACTGTTGCTAATCTTCACTTGATCCAAATCACCATTCAAATTCAAATCCAATCTAAAGTCAATAAAATCATATTTGTTGGACATGAAATCAAAAATGTTCATCTTGTGGCAAATAATCATTTGTTATATTGGTGGTGGACCAACATTTTTGCAAGGTGTTTAAATGGCCTAAACCAATTAAAGCAGTGGCTAAAGCAATAGACTAAATGGCTTTTTAATTTATAAAAGTTGCTACCTTTTTCAAAAGCCTCACCATTCTTTTTGTGGCATTGCACAATAATTCTTTGGAATTGTTTTAGCCAGTGGCATAATTTTGTAAAGTCATTAGTGGCTAAAAGAAAAGGCAAAAGCTGCTATGAAAGAAAAAAACAAAAAAAAGAAAGAAAAGGGAGAGAGAGAGAGAGCAACCCCCTCCCTTGACCGAACCCACCTGGGCCGGCCCACCTAACCCACCGAACCAGCCCAGCATCCCACGCTCCCCTGGTCGCCTTCTTGTTCGAGTGACCGCGGGTGCGGTCGCTGCCGAACCACCTCGTCGGCATCGCCCGACGAGAGGATAAGGCCTCCACGCCCCCCTGGCGCCTCGGGCCCTTATCCCACTCCCCCCCACGCTCGTCCTCTCCTCCTCTCCCTCTCCCCACCAGATCCCCCGCTCACTTTCTCTCCCCCCTAACTGAGTGAGGGTGTCCTAGATTAGGGGGTATCCGGAGAGCCGGACTATATACTTTGGCCGAACTGTTGGACCGTGAAGATACAAGACTCAAGACTTCGTCCCGTGTCCGGATGGGACTCTCCTTTGCGTGGAAGACAAGCTTGGTGATCCGGATATTAGATTTCCTTCTTTGTAACCGACTCTGCGTAAAACCTAGCCCCCTCCGGTGTCTATATAAACCGGAGGTTTTAGTCCTTAGAAGGACAATCATAATCATCATAGGCTAGCTTCTAGGGTTTAGCCTCTACGATCTCGTGGTAGATCAACTCTTGTAATACTCATATTATCAAGATCAATCAAGCAGGAAGTAGGGTTTTACCTCCATCGAGAGGGCCCGAACCTGGGGAAAACATCGTGTCCCTTGCCTCCTGTTACCATTGGCCTTAGACGCATAGATCGGACCCCCAAGTCGAGATCCACCGGTTTTGACACCAACATTGGTGCTTTCATTGAGAGCTCCTTTGTGTCGTCGCTACAAGGCCTAATGGCCCCTTCAATCATCAACAACAACGCGGTCTAGGGTGAGACTTTTCTCCCCAGACAGATCTTCATGTTCGGCGGCTTCGCACTGCGGGCCAATTCGCTTGGCCATCTTGAGCAGATCGAAAGCTACGCCCCTGGCCATCAGATTAGGTTCGGAAACTTGAACTACACGGCCGATATCCGTGGAGACTTGATATTCGATGGGTTCGGGCCTACGCCAGGAGCGCCGAACAGTCACGACGAGTACGGCCTAGACCTGTTGTCGGGCAATACTCTGGATATCGCACCTGCTGGAGCTCCGGACCTAAATCCGCGGCAGATTGCGTCGTCCGAGGACAGGTGGATGGACCCCGCCCCGGAGGCCGCACACTCATTGATGGTAGACCCGAGCACAGACTCCATCCCCAAGGAAGCTTGTGACACCGGACCCCCGGACTTATGTCCGGCTGTAGGTTCCAGACCGTGTGCCCCCGAGCCCGCCGAATCTGGTTGGGCTCCGGTAATGGAGTTCACCGCGGCAGATATCTTCCAGCACTCTCCCTTTGACGACATGCTAAACTCGTTAAAGTCTCTCTCTTTGACAGGAGACTCTTGGCCGAACTATGTCCGGCTCGAGTGGGAAGCAGGCGACAAAGGAATTCGTTACCCACCCACCACCCACTTCATTGCCACGATCAATGATTTGACTGACGTGCTTGACTTCAACTCTGAAGACATTGACGGTGTGGATGACGATGTAGGAGAAGAACAGGAACCACCGCCCACGGGGCGCTGGACAGCCACCTTGTCATATGATATATATATGGTGGACACTCCCAAAGAAACCAATGGCGATGAGGCAATGGAGCATAACCCCTCAAGGAAGAAATCAAAGCATGGGCGTCATCGGCGCCGCTCCAAGCCCCGCCACGGCAATACCGGCACAGGAGACGAAAACAATCTGGATGGTGCCAAAGATGAATACAACCCGGATCAACTTGCCTTCGAGCAGGCCGAAAAGGAAGACGGGCAGGTCAGCCCAGATGAACAGGCGACGAACGGATACCCGGAGGAGGACAACTACATGCCCCCCTCCGAAGATGATATTAGCCTCGGCGATGACGAATTCGGCGTGCCTGCGGACCCCGTAGAGCAAGAGCGCTTCAAGCGCCGGCTTATGGCCACTGCGAGGATCCTGAAAAAGAAGCAGCAGCAGCTCCAAGCTGATCAAGATCTGCTCACAAACAGATGGGCTGAAGTCCTGGCAGCCGAGGAATATGGACTCGAGCGACACACAGCTGACCGACCACCTCGTGGCCGGGATAAAATGGCGTATCAGCCCGAATACCAGCCCGCACCCCCACCTCAGTACACTACGGCCCGGGGCAATAGGCAGGACCTGCAAGATATACTGGAAAACAAGGCAAGACATCCAAGATCGATCTACGGATCGCGGGGGTGCGCCCCAACACGTGACGATGATCGTCATGCCAGATACACTATCGACAAGTCAGGCCGGGCCGAACATAGCCAACCAGACTCATTCGAACTGCGTAGCCACATAGCCCAGCATAGAGGTGCCGCACACCCCCTGTGCTTCACTGACGAAGTGATGGATCACGAATTTCCAGAAGGGTTTAAACCCGTAAACATCGAATCATACGATGGCACAACAGACCCTGCAGCATGGATCAAAGATTTCCTTCTCCACATTCATATGGCCAGCGGTGATGATCTACATGCCATCAAATATCTTCCCCTTAATCTCAAAGGACCGGCCCGACACTGGCTAAATAGCCTATCGGCAAACTCCATCGGCAGTTGGGAAAACTTGGAGGACGCATTCCTCGACAACTTCCAGGGCACGTACGTGCGACCACCGGATGTCGATGACTTGAGTCACATTACCCAATAGCCTGGAGAGTCAGCCAGGAAATTCTGGACTCGGTTCCTAACTAAAAAGAACCAAATTGTCGACTGTCCGGACGCAGAAGCCTTGGCGGCTTTTAAGCATAATTTCCGCGACGAGTGGCTCGCCCGACACCTCGACCAGGAAAAACGGAAGTCCATGGCGGCCCTCACGACACTTATGACCCGCTTTTGCGCGGGCGAGGATAGCTGGTTGGCTCGCAGCAGCACCACGCCAATAAACTCCGGCACTTCAGATGTCCGTGACAATAACGGCAAGCCACGGTGCAATAGACACAAGCATCGGAACAATGGCGACAACACTGAAGACACGGTAGTCAAGCCGGATTCAGTGGCTCAAAATCCGGCCAGCGGAAGAAGCTATTCAAAAGAAACAATCAGGGATCATCCAGTCTGGACCGCATACTTGATCGCTCGTGCCAAATTCATGGCACCCCGGATAAGCCAACAAACCACACTAACAGAGACTGCCGGGTGTTCAAATAGGCCGGTAAAATAAATGTCGAGAACAAGGACAAGGGGCTGCACAGCGACGATGATGAGGAGCCCCGGCGTCCGAACACAGGCGGACAAAAGAAATTTCCTCCCCAGGTGAAAACAGTCAATATGATCTATGCCACCCACATTCCCAAACGGGAACAAAAGCAAGCACTAAGGGACGTCTATGCCATGGAGCCGGTCGCCCCAAAGTTCAACCCATGGTCAGCCTGTCCGATCACTTTTGATCGTAGGGATCACCCCACCAGCATCCGTCATGGCGTTTCAGCCGCATTGGTCTTAGACCCAATCATCAATAGATTCCACCTCGGGCAAGTCCTTATGGACGGCAGCAGCAGCCTGAACCTGCTTTATCAGGACACAGTGTGCAAAATGGGCATCGACCCTTCAAGGATCAAGCCCACCAAAACCACCTTCAAAGGTGTAATTCCAGGAGTAGAGGCCCGTTAGATGGGCTCCATAACACTGGAAGTGGTCTTCGGATCTCCGGATAACTTCCAAAGCAAGGAATTAATCTTCAATATCATCCCTTTCCATAGTGGTTATCATGCATTGCTTGGATGAACCGCATTTGCTCGATTCAATGCGGTACCACACTATGCATACCTCAAGCTCAAGATGCCAGGACCTCGCAGGGTCATAACAGTCAATGGAAACACGGGCCGCTCTCTCCGTACAGAAGAGCATAATGCATCCCTCGCGGCAGAAGTACAAATAGCCTTCCCCGGCAAACCACCAATCTGGCGACAAGAACCCCGAACACCGTCAAGCGAGTCCGAAGTACCTTGCAACAGGATCGCCAGGCACGCCAAGAGCGCGACTAGCAGTCCGGCCTCCGCACCGGCCCCATTCAAGCAGCATTCGTGCTGCGCGAACACAATTAAGCACTCGAAATACCATGGGCATAGGCGAAGGCGCAATAGTGATGCGGTCAACAGTGCGGTTCAGCCACAACATACTTTAATAACCCCCTTTATCTTTCAGGACCCTGCTTTCGGGCAGCCTCTTCAGAGAGCCGGATTATCGGACTTATCACAGGAGGGAAAACCAAGGAGGCAAAAGGCTTGGCACATAAAGGGAACACCCAGGTGGAATCTGTTAATGATCATGATACCTGTTTTATATACCTACATGCAGCCCGCCCTTGGATAGGACATGTTAAACAGTACTATTTACTTCTGCTTAACGCATTAATTGTAAACATACGCTTAGACGTATTATTTATCAATGGGAGATAATATATAGCATCATCTTATTATTCCTATCTGCACATTTTTCCTATAAATGTTTATATAATATTGAATCCATACACTTTGGTACGTTCAGTTTGACAAGGGCTTCTCACGGCGCCCCTTAATACGGTAAGATATGTCCGAACACTTTCGACAGTGCGGCACCCCGAACTTATAGCATTATATGCATCAGCTCCGAATCATGTCTTGGGTCAATAGTTGGGTTTGCCCGGTACCCTTGTTTCGGTACCTTACATTCCGTTATATCGGCTAAGGTAGCATAGGGAGAACTACTGCGATTGTGTCCCGGTTCTTCTAGACGAGCACCTTAGTAGAGAAAGCCGAAAACTAACTGTCATGATGCGGCGAGAGCTGGTCGCTGTTCGAGAGGTCTCAAAATCCTTAAAGATTTTTTCCGCTTTAGGCGATGAATCGGCCTTGTCCGATTTAGGCGTATATAGCGCCCCAATTCGGCTTTCCGAATTCTAGGGGCTTCACCGAAATTTGAAATTGTAGAATTCGATGGCTAAGTGAGAGTTATAAAGCCACATAGTCTGATTGCCTTGTTCGCTGCACCAAACACCTCCTTCAGGGACCAAAAAATTGGATAAAAGATTGTTTGGGTTTTCCATGAACACCCCGGTACTAGTTACGTGGGGGCAGAAGCCAACGACTCGCCTACTTTCAGAATTTTATAAACAATCGCACAGAAGGTAATATTTTAAATCAACAAAGCTCTATATAGTGCAAAAAAATTCGTTTTCATATTACAAAATCGACAGGAGTACATTCACTCAAAGATTGTGTCCTTTGTACATTCATCAGCTACGATACGAGCGCCTTTCATCACACCATCATAATATTTTTCAGGATAGCGACGTGCCTTGCCCTCCGGGGGTCCCTCCTTCACCAGCTTCTCTGCATCCAGCTTGGCCCAATGCATCTTCGCACGGGCAAAGGCCCAGCGGGCACCCTCAATGCAAACGGATCGCTTGATAACCTCAAGCCGCGGACAGGCATTTACCATCCGCTTTATAAGGCCGAAGTAGCTGGCGGGCAGGGGCTCACCAGGCCACATCCCGACTATGAAGTCCTTCATGGCCACTTCGGACGCCCTGTGGAGTTCAACCAATTGCTTTAATTGGTCACTAAGAGGCATTGGGTGTTCGGCTCCTGCATACTGGTACTAGAACAACTTCTCCTGTTGAGCTCCCCTCTTCGGCACGGTAGAACTCCGTGGCATCTGATATGCTGCGTGGCAGATCTGCGAACGCCCCTCGAGAGCTCCGAATTCGGGTAAGTAAAAGAAATGTCTCCTCCACATGCTTGCTTTGCATAATGAATGCCTTACCCGCCGCTATCTTCTTGGCCGCCTAGATTTCCTGCTGAGCCTTTTGGGCTTCAGCCTTGGCGTCTTTCATGCTCAAAAGGGCCTTCGCAAGCTCAGACTCTTTCGTCTCGAAGTCACGCTCCAAGGACTCAAACTTCTTGGCTAGTTCCTGGAGCTCTTTATGCACCTCGCCCACCCTAGCATCTTGCTTCTCACGCTCAATGTGCTCCGCGGCCGCCTTGTCTTTGGCCTCAGATAGCGCTTTCTTCAGGGCCACCACTTCGGTCGTGGCCCCTATTACAAAACCATGACACTTTTTGTTAGTGTCATCAATTTTTTTCTCCACTTTATGATATGTGAACGGGGTATCACTCACCTTTGTTCTCCTCGAGCTGCCTCTTTGTGAGGGTGACCTCCTCTTCGGCAAGCAGCACTGCCTGCTTATTCACATAGACACCTACTGTTAGACTCCTATGGTTTAGAGTTGACCCTCCGTTTGGATTTTCTTTCCGAACACCAAACAGAGTATCAGGGGCTACTGTCTATCGGGTGATAATTTCACACAATTTTGATTACTTACCTCAAAGCCCGTTAAGAGGCTGGTGTAGGCTTCGGTCAATCCGCTTTTGGCGGACCGAACCTTCTGAATCACCGCACTCATAAGAGTGTGGTGCTCTTCATCCATGGAGGCGCCACGGAGCACTTCCAGCAGACTATTCGACGCCTCTGGCGCAACAGAAGTCGTCGGCACGGCCGGCTCGCCCTCCTTAGCGAGGGGCTGCCTACCCGAATCCGGAACCTTTGGAGGTTCCGGTACAGTGTCCAGATGGGAGCCCGACTTGCTGCGGCTCTCGTCAGCACAATCTGCGAGGATCTTACTCCCCTTGTGCCCGGCGTGTGGAATCCCGCCTTGGGACGTCTCCAAATCCGCCTCTCCCTGCTCTGGTACCGTTTGGGACCACACCTCCGTGCCATCGGCAGGACGAGGGGAGGTGGCCGTCAGGAGCGACTTCATCGCCGAATCTCTCAAAGACCCATCCGAAGAGGATACCTCGGGATGAGCCCTGTCCGGACTGCACATACGTGTCCGGCGTTATAACAAACTATGAAGCTAAGTCGCACTAAAGTACAATAGAGTGCGGATACTTACGATCTTACTAGGGGATTTCCCCTGGGTAGCCACTCCTCCTCGCTGTAGGCGGCCGTGGTGGAGTGATCCGGAAGGGACGCCTTTCCCTTCTTTGGCATCCTAGCGGGGAGGCGGAATTTCCTCGTGTTTTCCCCTGCCTCCGCGGGAGGAATCTGCCTTGTCGTCCTCGGAAGACGAGTCTATGACGGCCTTGCGCCGGGGACCCTTCCTGGTCCCTTGGGCCGCCCTCTTAGGCCCTTCGGCCTCCCGGATGGGGCGGCCCTTTCCTTTTCCTCCTCCCCTTCATGGGAGGAGTGTGCCTCATCGTCTTCGGACGAGGCTTCCGGTACGACCTTACGCCGGAGACCCTTCCTGGTCCACGGGGCCTTCTTTTCGGCCTTCTTTTCCAGCACCTTGTAAGGCGCCGGGACTAGCATCTCCGTCAGGAGAGAAGATGCTAGACCTTCTGGCAGTCGAGCTAGACAGTCGATCCGCTCCGCTGTCACCACGTAATCCTGATTAAATACACACGATGACTTAGAATCCTCCCATGAGTACGCTGAGAAAGTTACATCTGGTGATGGTCAGAAAACTCACCGGATGGGGGAGTCGCGTGGTGTGGAATCCGCGGTCCTTGGATGTGGGAGGAGGTATTTCGGAGGCCTTGAATAACAGCTTCCATGCGTCCTTGTGCATCGTGCCGTAAAGCTCTTGAAGTGTCTGGTGTTTGGCCGGATCGAACTCCCACAGATTGATTGCCCATCTTTGGCATAGAAGGATTGGGCGGAAGAGCATGACCTGGACCATGTTGACAAGTTTGATCTTCTTGTCCATCATATTTTGAATGCAGTTCTGAAGTCCTGTCAGCTCCGCAGGTTCGCCCCAGGCCAGGCCCTTCTTTTCACAGGAAGTGAGCCGCATGGGGATTCCGGATCGGAATTCGGGGGCCGCCGCCCAGTTGGTGTCGCGTGGCTCGGTGATATAGAACTACCCTGATTGCCACCCTTTCACGGTCTCCGCGAAAGAGCCTTCAAGCCAGGTAACATTGGGCATCCTGCCCACCATGGCGCCTCTACACTCCGCTTGCTGGCCGCTCACGATCTTTGGCTTCACGCAAAAGATTCGTAGCCACATGCCGAAGTGGGTCTTGATGCGGAGGAAGGCCTCGCACACGATGATAAATGCCGAGATGTTGAGGACGAAATTTGGGGCTAGATCATGGAAGTCCAACCCATAGTAAAACATGAGCCCGCAGACAAAGGGATGAAGTGGAAATCCCAGTCCGCGGACGAATTGGGCGAGGAACGCGACCCTCTCGTGGGGTCCCGGAGTCGGAATGATCTGCCCTGCGTCCGGCAGCCGGTGCGCGATATCTGCGGCCAAGTATCCGGCCGCCCGGAGCTTCATAACATGCTCCTCCTTGACGGTGGAGGCCACCCACTTGCCTCCTGCTCCAGACATGTTTGCCTGTGCGGAGAAGGTGTGAACTAGAGTGCTGGAGCTCGAGGGTGCGAGAATGGATAAGCGTATGAGGAAGAAGGCGTGGGTAAAAATGGGGAATCCTTATCCCATTATAGAGGCGACAAAAACGGTGCGCCTCCCCACTTGCCCGTTGAAAATCGCTTATTTCCCAAGCGCCACGATTGATGGCACGGTTGGGTTACCCGTACCCGTATTGATGAGAATCCCGTGATAAGGGGACATGATCTCTGCTTCGACAAGACATGACGAGGAAACCGCATCGATATGTGCGGTAGCTGACTATGGGAAGAAGGTTCAATAACGACTCGACCATTTTGTCGTGTCACTTTATCTAAAGTTGTCAGCAGATTATATTTGTGGAATATTGTTTCTCTCTATGGTGGTATGTGAAAGTCGTCTTGCAGAGCCGGACACGATTTAAGTGTTCGGGGTTTACTTTGGAGTATTCGGAGATGGAACCCGCCTTGCAATGTCGAAGACAATCTACATGCTGGACTCATCATCATTGAAGCCTGGTTCATGGGCTACTGAGGGAGTCCTGGATTAGGGGGTATCCGGACAGCCGGACTATATACTTTGGCCGGACTGTTGGACCGTGAAGATACAAGACTCGAGACTTCGTCCCATGTCCGGATGGGACTCACCTTTGCGTGGAAGACAAGCTTGGCGATCCGGGTATTAGATTTCCTTCTTTGTAACCGACTCTGTGTAAACCCTACCCCCCTCCGGTGTCTATATAAACCAGAGGGTTTAGTCCTTAGAAGGACAATCATAATCATCATAGGCTAGCTTCTAGGGTTTAGCCTCTATGATCTCGTGGTAGATCAACTCTTGTAATACTCATATCATCAAGATCAATCAAGCAGGAAGTAGGGTTTTACCTCCATCGAGAGGGCCCAAACCTGGGTAAAACATCGTGTCCCTTGCCTCCTATTACCATTGGCCTTAGACGCATAGATCGGGACCCCCTACCCGAGATCCGCCGGTTTTGACACCGACATTGAGCGCCATCGCCACTGCCTTCCATCATCTCCGCGGTCACGGGCGGCCTCGTGCCTGCTGGCCCTATCCACGGGCCTCGCCGCGGTCGGCCACCTCTCCTGGTGCCACAAGGTGGAGACACGGAGCCCCGCTTCCTCTGTTCGCCATCATCTGCATTTTCGATCGCCGTCGATCCCCTCCGACTCCGACGACGCTCGCTGCTGACACTAACCAATCGAGTGCTTTTCTTAGTTGCTCGGTGAGCACCTCCCTCTCCCTCCCTTGCTCCCCTGCCGTTTCCCATGCCCGTATGCCATCGTTGTCGCCATGGCCGAGCCCGTCACTGTTGCCGAGCCACGCCGTCTCAGCCACCACTTGTCGAGCTCGCTTTCGAGCACAGCTTCGTGCCCCTAGCACTACCAGGAGGCCTCCCAGCCGTCCGCGCCTCCTCCCGTGCCTCCCAGTACCCTCTAGACTCGTCTCCAACCATGGCCGAACACCGGCGTCTGCCCCGCCTCTCCCAGTAATCGTTCCAGCCTGTTACGGGCCGTGCCCCCACCATAGATGGATGCGGCGTCGAATGCCCGTTCGAACGCGACCAGCCACGGCCGATTTGGTGCCCTGTAGGTTTTTCCCAACGCGCTCCGGACCACCGCGGCCGCCTCCGCTCGCTGACGGCGATGCTCCGGTCGTTCCCAACGCCGGTCGTCATCACCATCGTGGGCGCGGCGCCGGGCCATGCCCTTAGGTCCAAGCCGCAGGTCCGGAGGCCGCCGTGTAGCGCGGCCCCGGCCAACTCCGGCGAGGCGCCGCCGTTGCCTTGGTCACGAGAGCTCTCTCTCCGGCGCCGATGCTGTCGTGGCATAGAGGGCCCCGCCCCTGGGTCGCCGACCAGTGGGCCCTGGTGGCCTAGTTGACTGGCTTGACCCAGTCAACTGCTGACTGGTCTGCCAGTGAGACTCACGTGTGGGCCCCACTTGTTTCAAACATTTTATAAATAAATAAAACTGCTAGTTAAAATCTGTTATTTAATTAGTAGTAAGTTATTCACTGACACTTGGGGCCCACCCCTCTAATCAGTCTGTTAGATTAGTTTAACCAATTGTTTAACCCAGAGAGGCTGACAGGTGGGCCCCACCTGTCAGTTTGACCAGTCAGCAGGTCAGCCGAATGCTGACGCATTGCTCACGTCATGCTGATGTCATCTTCCATTTCTGTTAATTTGAATAATTCCGGAAAATACTGTAATCTTTAAAAATTCATAGAAATTAAACCGTAACTCGGATGAAAATGTTTTCTACATGAAAGTTACTCAGAAAAATCCAACGAATCCGAATGCGTGGTCCGTTCATCTGTCACATGCCCCTAGCATGCTGAACATGAAACTTTCCCCTCTCTTTCATCTGTCCGGAAAATGCTTAACACCAGGAAAACCCCTCCGGATGTTTTCCATCTCCGTCTGCAACGTGTAGTACCACGTTAGAACACCCCTAACACAGCGTCTTACCATGTCATGCTTTATGATGCTATGTTTGCTTTTTATTTACTGTTTGTTCCCCCTCTTCTCTCCGGTAGACCCCGAGACCGATGTTGCCCCTGTGATCAACTACGTCGGCGACGATCCCTCCTTGCCAGAGCAACCAGGCAAGACCCCCCTTTGATCATCCCGATATTGCCCTTTCCATTCTCTCATGCTTGCATTAGATTTTGCTACTATAACTGATTGCTCCTATTCTGATGCATAGCCTGCTTTTGTAACCTGCTTATTGTTACCTTACCTGCTTATCCTAAACTGCTTAGCAGATGTTGGTTAGTGATGCATCAATGACCCCCACCTTGTCCTTGTTGCCCCTGCTTCATCATCGAAGACCCGATCAACGGGATTGAAGACCAGGCCCCGACACCGCACATCACTTCCCCTTAGTTGCTCGACACTACTGGGTTCCCATCGAGTGCCGAGGGTGAGGCCTCATCGGCACTTCTGATGTTAACCCTGTAGTGTATCTATTTGGTCGTGGTCATCGAGGGTGATTTCCTCTTTAACCACTTCCGGTACGACTCTGTTGTGCAACCCCTCAAGTGTGAACCTCGAGGGTGGTCCCTCTTACATTCACCTTGATGATTACATCGAGTGGAATTCACCAGGGGTGATTCCTCGGGTTTTCCCCTTGATGTCTGGACACACGGTTACTATGGTTACTATGACTTTACACTGAACCATGTTACTAAAGATGGGTCGACCCTGAGGGGTACCCATGTGAGCATAATTGCGAGTGATTTGGAGTCGGGTTGACCTGGAAGGTGCCCGCAAGATAATTACGAGGCGTGGCCGGGCATTCCTAGCCCTTGCCGCAAGTCCTCGAGATGGGGCAATGGGGTCACATCTTTCGTGAGTCTCTGCTTGTTACAGCGCGGTCCTAATCCACTATGATTTGGATATTTGATCTGAGGGGCCTCTGGGCTGATAGCACTAACCATCACATGGGCATAGTATGGGCGTTTTGCATCGTATGCATCAGCCGAAGCTTAATAGACGTCAGCGACTGAGCGGCACGCACCGGGTTGGACTTGTAAGCACCTGCCTTTTTGAAGGAGGTAGCTAGGTCTGCTCACTGGCCGCGTGCGCAACGTGCAGGAGTTTCCGGGGCGATGGCCCATGACCCTTGGGGGCATTTGTTTAGTTCGGCGTGCTGACCTCTCTATTAAGCCTAGGTCGGGTTGCGGCGTATTGTTTGGCTGAGGCCGGGCATGACCCAGGAAAGTGTGTCCAACCGGAGTTAATCGAGCGTCATGGGTAAGTTGGTGCACCCCTCCAGGGAATAAAACATCTATCGATAACCTGTCCTACGATAACGGACACTTAGAGTTGTATCCTGATCGATACAACTAGAACTGGATACTTGTGATGAGAATTGGATTGTGATGAGAAATGGATAGTATGGCTCTGGGATGTATTTCTCGCAGGGAGTTGAGAAAGGCTCTCTGGTCGACGTTGATGACACTACTACTACTACTTTACTTTATGCTACTCTACTCCCTCCTGTTTGCTCCAAGATGGTGGTTTCCAGAAGATGCTATTCTTCGATAGGACTAGGCCTTCTCTCTATTCTGGCATTTCTGCAGCCCAGTCCACATATACGACCTTCCTTTGATAATGTTGCATATGTAGTGTTGATCCTTGCTTGCGAGTACTTTGGATGAGTACTCATGGTTGCTTTTCTCCCCCTTTTCCCCCTTTCTTTTTCTTTCCGGTTGATGCAACCAGATGTCGGAGCCCAGGAGCTAGATGCCGCCGCCGGTGCCTACTACTATGTGGAGACCGCTGACGACCAGGAGTAGTTAGGAGGCTCCCAGGCAGGAGGCCTTGCCTTTTCGATCGATGTTGCTTTTGTGCTAGCCTTCTTAAGGCAAACTTGTTTAACTTATGTCTGTACTCAGATATTGTTGCTTCCATTGACTCTTGTCTATTCGAGCTTATGTATTCGAGCCCTCGACGCCCCTGGCTTGTAATATAAAGCTTGTATTATTTTAATTTGTGTCTAGAGTTGTGTTGCGATATCTTCCCATGAGTCCTTGATCTTGATCGTACACATTTGCGTGTATGATTAGTGTACAATTGAATCGAGGGCGTCACAACACTTCTCCCATTGCAAGAAAGATCAATCTAGTAGGCCAAACCAAACTGATGATTCAAAGAGACTTGCAAAGATAACTTAATCATACATAAAAGAATTCAGAGGAGATTCAAATATTTCTCATAGATAAACTTCATCATAAACCCACAATTCATCGGATCTCGACAAACACACCGCAAAAAGAGTTACATCAAATAGATCTCCAAGAAGATCGAGGAGAACATGGTATTGAGATCCAAAAAGAGTGAAGAAGCCATCTAGCTAATAACTATGGACCTAAAGGTCTGTGGTAAACTACTCACAACTCATCGGAGAGGCTATGGTTTTGATGTAGAAGCCCTCCGTGGTCCATTCCCCCTCCGGCTGAATACCGGGGAAGGCTCCAAGATGGGATCTCGCGGATACAGAAGGTTACGGTGGTGGAAATAGTTTTCCGTGGTCGCCTTTGATGTTCTCGGGGTACGTGGGTATATATAGGAGGAAGAAGTAGGTCGGTGGATGCCCGAGGGGCCCACGAGATAGGGGGCGCGCCCAGTAGGGGGGGCGCCCTCCACCCTCGTGGTCGCATCGATTGCTTCTCGACTTGCACTCCAAGTCCTCTAGATCACGTTCGTTCCGAAAAACCACGCTCCCGAAGGTTTCATTCCATTGGACTCCGTTTGATATTCCTTTTCTTTGAAACACTGAAATAGGCAAAAAAACGGCAATACGGGCTGGGCCTCCGGTTAGTAGGTTAGTCCCAAAAATGATATAAATGTCTAAAGTAAAGCCCATAAACATCCAAAATGGGTAATATAATAGCATGGAACAATCGAAAATTATAGCTACATTGGAGACGTATCAAGCATCCCCAAGCTTAATTCCTGCCCATCCTCGAGTAGGTAAATGATGAAAAAGTATTTTTGATGTGGAATGCTACCTAGCATAATTCTCAATGTAATTTTCTTTATTGTGGCATGAATGTTCAGATCCAAATGATTCAAAATAAAAGTTCATATTGACATAAGAAATAGTAATACTTCAAGCATACTAATCAAAGCAATCATGTCTTCCCAAAATAACCATGCTAAAGAAAGTTCATCCCTACAAAATCATGTAGTTAGGCGATGCTTCATTTTCGTCACACAAAAATGCTCCCATCTTATACACCCCCGATGACAAGCCAAGAAATTGTTTCGTACTTCAATAATCTCAAAAAATTTCAACTTTCATGCAATACATGAGCGTGAGCCATGGATATAGCACTATGGGTGGAATACAATATAATGATGGGTATTGTGTGGAGAAGACAAAAAGGAGAAAGTCTGACATTGACGAGGATAATCAACGGGCTATGGAGATTCCCATCAATTGATGTCAACATGAGGAGTAGGGATTGACATGCAACGGATGCACTAGAGCTATAAATGTATGAAAGCTCAACAAAAGAAACTAGTGGGTGTGCATCCAACTTGCTTGCTCATGAAGACCTAGGGCATTTTGAGGAAGCCCATCGTAGGAATATACAAGCCAAGTTCTATAATGAAAAATTCCCACTAGTATATGAAAATGACAACATATGGGACTCCCTATATGAAGAACATGGTGCTACTTTGAAGCACAAGTGTGGAAAAGAGATAGTAACATTGCCCCCTTTTTATTTTTATTTTCTTTTTCTTCTTTTTTTCTTTTTTTTCTTTGGGCCTTCTCTCTTTTTTGGCCTTTTTTTGTCCTTT
>NC_041385.1:269185145-269245163 GCF_002162155.2 Triticum dicoccoides | reverse complement strand
ACTTATATTGATTTACAACTCATAAATTACAACTCAAAACTAAAACAAGATATGACTCTATATGAATGCCTCCGACGGTGTACCGAAATGGGCAATGAATCAAGAGACATGTATGAAAAATTATGGATGGTGGCTTTGCCACAAATACGATGTCAACTACATGATCATGCAAGGCAATATGACAATGATAATGTGTGTCATGATGATAAACGGAACGGTGGAAAGTTGCAAGGCAATATATCTCGGAATGGCTATGGAAATGCCATAATAGGTAGGTATGGTGGCTGTTTTGTGGAAGATATAAGAAGGTTTATGTGTGATAGAGCGTATTATATCACGGGGTTTGGATGCGCCGGCGAAGTTTGCACCAACTCTCAAGGTGAGAAAGGGCAATGCACGGTACCGAAGAGGCTAGCAATGATGGAAAGGTGAGAGTGTGTATAATCCATGGACTCAACACTAGTCAAAAGAACTCATATACTTATTGCAAAAATATACAAGTCATCAAAAACCAAGCACTACGCGCATGCTCCTAGGGGGGTAGATTGGTAGGATAAGACCATCGCTCGTCCCCGACCGCCACTCATAAGGATGCACAATCTAAGAACACCTCATGTTTCAAATTTGTCACACAACTTTAACCATACGTGCATGCTACGGGATTTGCTAACTTAAACACAAGAATTCTTTAAATTCATAATCACCCAACTAGCATGAATCTAATATCACTACCTCCATATCTCAAAACAATTATCAAGTATCAAATTGATCCTAGCATCCAATTCACTTCCTATGATAGTTTTTATTATACCCAACTTGGATGCCCACCATTCTGGGACCAATTTTATAACCATAGCACATACCATGCTGTTCTAAGAGACTCTCAAAATAATATAAGTGAAGCATGAGAGTCTAACAATTTATATAAAATTAAACCACCGCCGTGCTCTAAAAGATATAAGTGAAGCACTAGAGCAAAAATTATCTAGCTCAAAAGATATAAGTGAAGCACATAGAGTATTCTAATAAATTCCAATCAAGTGGGATTCTCCCGAAAGGTGTGTACATCAAGGATGATTGTCGAAAACTAAAAAGCAAAGACTAATATCATACAAGACGCTCCAAGCAAAACACATATCATGTGGTGATTAAAAATATAGCTCCAAGTAAAGTTACCGATAAACGAAGACGAAAGAGGGGATGCCTTCCAGGGGCATCCCCAAGATTATGCTTTTGGCTATTCTTGAATATCTTGGGGTGCCATGGGCATCCCCAAGCTTAGGATTTTGCCACTCCTTATTCCATATTCCATCAAATCTTTACCCAAAACATGAAAACTTCACAACACAAAACTCAACAGGAAATCTCATAAGCTCTGTTAGTGAAAGAAGGAAAAACCACCACATAAGGTACTGTAATGAACTCATTCTTTATTTATATTGGTGTTAAAACTACTGTATCCCAAGTTCTCTATGGTTCATACCACTTAATACTAGCCATAGATGCATCAAAATAAGCAAACAACACACGAAAAACAGAATCTGTCAAAAATGGAACAGTCTGTAGAAATCTGAAACTCTCGAATACTTATGGAATTCTAAAAATCCTACCAAAACAGGAAGTCCTGGGAAATTTGTCTGCTGATCTACAGCAAAAAGAATCAACGTAAAATCACGTTTATGTGAATTACTAAAATTATTTTTGTGCGTGCTAAGTTTCTGTTTTTCAGCAGAATCAAATTAACTATCACCATAAATTACCCTATAGGTTCTACTTGGCACAAACACTAATTGAAACATAAAAACACATCTAATCATAAGGTAGATGCAAGATTTATTACTAAGAAACAAAAACAAAAAACACAAATAAAATTGGGTTGCCTCCCAACTAGCGCTATCGTTTAACGCCCCTAGCTAGGCATAAAAGCAAAGATAGATCTAAGTAGTGCCATCTTCGGCACTCAAAAAGGAAAAAGAGGATATCCTCTCTATGGCATTCATTCTTCTATTTATGGTAAGCACATTGCCATTAATGGATGAAGTAATATTAAGCACGTTACGGAAATTTGCATCTAAGCTAACCTTCATCTCTTTGATAATTACATTTTGGTAAAAGCATAAGAGAGTAGTTGATTCAACCTTATCATTCATAGGGTGCCCAAATATGGTTTTCATTTTTTCATAGGTATCTATTGCATCCCCCTTAAGAAAACCTTCTTCAAAAATAGAATCTAGAAATTGCTTGAAAGAAGCGGGTAAGCTAACATAGAAACTTTTTAGGTAAACTTCAATTTGATACTGTGGCACATAGCTAGCCCGAATCCTTAATAACCTATCCCAAGCATCTTTTAAAGACTCATCAAGCAAATAGCAAAAAAATCCGGAGTCATTTTCATAAAAATTATTTAAGCTCTCATTGGTGACCCCAGTGTCCATAGGATCATTATTTATGAGCTTAGAGAGAATAGAAGGGCTATCCAAGGTACTAGAACCATGTAAAGGACCCTTAGTTCTTTTTGATTCAGCCATGGCAATGGGAAGGCAAACGGAAAAGAAAGAAGAGATAGGGAAAGAGAGGGCAAATAAAACGGCAAGGGTGAAGTGGGGGAGAGGAAAATGAGAGGCAAATGCGAAATAATGTAAATGCGAGGGAGATGAGTTTGTGATGGGTACTTGGTATGTCTTGACTTGAGCCAAGACCTCCCCGGCAACGGCGCCAGAAATCCCTGTTGCTACGTCTTGAGCTTGCGTTGGTTTTCTTTGAAGAGGAAAGGGTGATGTAGCAATAGTAGCGTAAGTATTTCCCTCAGTTTTTGAGAACCAAGGTATCAATCCAGTAGGACGCTCCTCAAAAGTCCCACGCACCAACACAAACAAAACAACAACTCGCAACCAACGGAATAAAGGGGTTGTCAATCCCTTCAAGGCCACTTGCGAAAGTGAGATCTGATAGAGATAATATGATAAGATAAATATATTTTTGGTATTTTATAATATAGATTGGAAAAGTAAATATGCAAATAAAAGTAGATTGAAAGCTTATATGATAAAAAAGTATTACAGTGCGTGAACAAATTACTGTCGAGCAATTGATAGAAAAGCAAATAATTATGAGATTATCTAGGCATGATCATTTATATAGGCATCACATCCATGACAAGTAGATCGACTCCTGCCTGCATCTACTACTATTACTCCACACATCAACCGCTATCCAGCATGCATCTAGACTATTAAGTTCATAAAGAAAAGAGTAACGCATTAAGAAAGATGACATGATGTAGAGGGATAAACTCATGCAATATGATATAAACCCCATCATGGCAACAATACAATACGTGTCGTGCTGCCCCTGCTGTCACTAGGAAAGGACACCGTAAGATTGAACCCAAAGCTAAGCACTTCTCCCATTGCAAAGATAACTTAATCATACATAAAAGAATTCAAAGGAAATTCAAATATTTCTCATAGATAAACTTGATCATAAACCCACAATTCATTGGATCTCGACAAACACACCGCCAAAAGAGTTACAACGAATAGATCTCCAAGAAGATCGAGGAGAACATGGTATTGAGATCCAAAAAGAGAGAAGAAGCCATCTAGCTAATAACTGTGGACCCGAAGGTCTGTGGTAAACTACTCACAACTCATCGGAGAGGCTATGGTGTTGATGTAGAAGCCCTCCATGGTCGATTCTCCCTCCGGCGGAGAGCCGGCGAAGGCTCCAAGATGGGATCTCGCGGATACAGAAGGTTATGGTGGTGGAAATAGTTTTTTGTGGTCGCGTTTGATGTTCTCGGGGTACGTGGGTATATATATGAGGAAGAAGTAGGTCGGTGGACGTCCGAGGGGCCCACGAGATAGGGGGGCGCGCCCAGTAGGGGGGTCGTGCCCTCCACCCTCATGGTCGCCTCGATTGCTTCTTGACTTGCACTCCAAGTCCGCTTGATCAGGTTCGGTCCAAAAATCACGCTCCCGAAGGTTTATTGCCGTTTGGACTCCGTTCGATATTCCTTTTCTTCGAAACATTGAAATAGGCAAAAACAGCAATACGGGCTGGGCCTTCAGTTAGTAGGTTAGTCCCAAAAATGATATAAATATGTAAAGTAAAGCCCATAAACATCCAAAACGGGTAATATAATAGCATGGAACAATAAAAAATTATAGATACGTTGGAGACGTATCACTTGTTGCAATCCGTGTTGAATTCTCCTCATGCTTATTGTCAAAATAAAGCTTTTACGAAACATATTGTTGATGCCTTGATGAAATCTTATGAGGAAAAACTTAATTTGGAAGTTTCTATACCTAGACAACTCTATGATGAATGGGAACCTACTATAAAGATTAAAATTAAAGATCATGAGTGCTATGCTTTGTGTGTAGTTTTCGGAATCGTGGAAACACTAGCACCCAAATCACACAAAGCATAGCACTCATGATCTTTAATTTTAATCTTTATAGTAGGTTCTCATTCATCATAGAGTTTTCTAGGTATAGAAACTTCCAAATTAAGTTTTTCCTCATAAGATTGCATCAAGGCATAAACAATATGTTTGGTAAAAGCTTTATTTTGACTATAAGCATGAGGAGAATTCAACGTGGATTGCAACAAGTGATACGTCTCCAACCTATCTATAAGTTTTGATTCTTCCATGCTATTATATTACCCGTTTTGGATGTTTATGGGCTTTACTTTACACTTTTATATCATTTTTGGGACTAACCTACTAACTGGAGGCCCAACCTGAATTGCTATTTTTTTGCCTATTTCAGTGTTTCGAAGGAAAGGAATATCAAACGGAGTCCAAACTGGAATGAAACCTTCGGAATCGATCTTTTTGGAAGAAACATGATCCAGGGGACTTGGAGTGGACGTTTAGCAAC
Source organism: Triticum dicoccoides (assembly GCF_002162155.2). NCBI lineage: Eukaryota > Viridiplantae > Streptophyta > Magnoliopsida > Poales > Poaceae > Triticum > Triticum dicoccoides. The sequence goes on along the minus strand of NC_041385.1, from coordinate 269,240,274 downwards.
AGAGGAGGTGGCCACGAGGGTGCCCGGCGCGGCCCCTAGGGGTGGGCGCCCCCTACCCTCGTGGGCCCCTCGAGCATCCACCGACCTACTTCTTCCTCCGATATATACCCACGTACCCCGAGAACATCAAACGCAACCACGAAAAACTATTTCCACCGCCACAACCTTCTGTATCAGCGAGATACCATCTTGGAGCCTTCATTGGCGCTCCGTCGGAGGGGGAATTGACCATGGAGGGCCTCTACATCATTTCCAAGGCCCTTCCGATGAGTTGTCAGTAGTTTACCACAGACCTTCGGGTCCATAGTTATTAGCTAGATGGCTTCTTCTCTCTCTCTCTTTGAATATCAATACAAAGTTCTCCTCGATCTTCTTGGAGATCTATTCGATGTAACTCTTTTTGCGGCGTGTTTGCCAAGATCCGATGAATTGTGGGTTTATGATCAAGTTTGTCTATGAGAAATATTTGAATCTCCTCTGAATTCTTTTATGTGTGATTAAGTTATCTTTGCAAGTATCTTTGAATTGTCAGTTTGGTTTGGTGTACTAGATTAATCTGTTTTGCAATGGCAGAAGTGCTTAGCTTTGTGTTCAATCTTGTGGCATCCTTTCCCAATGACAGCAGGGGCAGCAAGGCACGTATTGTATTGTTGCCATCGAGGATAAAAAGATGGGGTTTATATCATATTGCATGAGTTTATCCCTCTACACCATGCCATCTTTCTTAATGTGTTACTCTGTTTTTCATGAACTTAATACTCTAGATGCAGGCAGGAGTCGGTCGATGTGTGGAGAAATAGTAGTAGATGTAGGCAGGAGTCGGTCTACTTGTCGCGGACGTGATGCCTATATACATGATCATGCCTAGATAATCTCATAACTATGTGCTTTTCTATCAATTGATCAATAGTAATTTCTTCACCAACCACAATACTTATGCTATCTTGAGAGAAGCCACTAGTGAAACCTATGGCCCACATGTCTATCTTTTATCATATAAGCTTACCATCTACTTTTATTTGCATCTTTACTTTTCCAATCTATATCATAAAAATACCAAAAATAGTTATCTTATCCTATTATCTCTATCAGATCTCACTTTCGCTAGTGGCCGTGAAGGGATTGACAACCCCTTTATTGCGTTGGTTGCGAGGTTCTTGTTTGTTTGTGTAGGTGCGTGGGACTTCTGAGGAGCCTCCTACTGGATTGATACCTTGGTTCTCAAAAACTGAGGGAAATACTTACGCTACTTTGCTGCATCACCCTTTCCTCTTCAAGGAAAACCAACGCAAGCTCAAGACGTAGCAATGACGCCCATAAGCATGTGAGCAAGTTCTTCCCTCTTTGCTACACTGTCTCTGAAAACATTGATCAGTTATTGTTGCGCAAGAAAGTGCACCTATGACTCCTCCACGATTTTCATCATTGCTTCAGCCAATAAATGGTTCACAAACATACATCTTTTTCGTTGCATTCGAGAGAGAGGAAACTGGAGTAGATTCAGATGGCGGTTTTGGTAGGCTTGTATTATCGATAGTGGAGAGTGTCTCGGCCACTTCATCATAAGATAAATTAGGAGGGGAAACGAAGAGATTAATCAAGATTTATTGCCATATTACCTGGCCTAGATTTACTGGAAAGAAACAATTTGGTTGCCTTGCTACTTTTAGAGTTTGTCTTCTTATCTTCAGCAGCCTGCACCAAATTAACACTCTAGCATTGCTATCATTGGCCAGGTCAGATAATAGGAAAGCAACATTGGCACAACGAAAGTTTGGGCAACCAGACCACAACAGCCTACACCAAATTTACACAATATGGCACAGCTATCATCAGCCAAGTAAGGTAATATGAAAGCAACATTGACACAATGAATGAATGGGCAACCAGAGTAGCACTACTTTTTTTATCAAAGAATGGCTTCCCCCTTCCCTTTTTCATTACTGAAAACCCACTGCAGAACCAAAGTATTCAAACCTAACACTAACCTAACACCTACAGTCTGCCTGACCCATCATCCTGGGCTTACAAAGTTCATGAGGGCACCAAACTAACAGCAAAAAACTACTAAAACATTGCAACAAACGTAAAGGCCACATCTTCAGCAGGAAGTAGAGTCCAGAGCAGCACTACAGTTTAGTAATGTGCATGATATGTGATAGTACACTCATGCAGCTCAGTATGCAAAACTACCAGGCATTTTTCCTTACAAAAATCAACATTATGGCCTTTAATTATACATTTTGCTACAACTAAATTTAGCTTAGATAAAGGTTGGATTCACGCCGATTAACAAAATAATTGCTGATGTAAAAATGTAGTGATATACAACATGTACTTACATCAGCATTGGAGTATAGAGAATTCCCCAAAGATACTTTCCTCATAGACGATACCAGTGCAGAAACTCTTCTATCTATTAAGCTTATTTTCTAAAAGAGAGATGGGTAAGAAACATGTAGAAAATATGATCAGCATGCTATAAAATTTCATGATGCGAGGATACACACACGCTTCTTAGAATGGAGTTGACATATTTTTGATGGCTTGGAGTGGACTAGTTCTTTGGCCACTTGAATCTGCTTATTATCAGTAGGAGTTGGGGTTCTCTGTGCTGGAGCAGTATCTATGAAAACAGGAGTTGGTTTACTATCTCCTGGCGTTTGGATCTTTTGCAAAGACCTTGTTTGTAACCCTTCAGATTCTAACATAGTCGTCTTCCCCTTGCATGCCTTGTATAGAAGAATGGTGCTTCAATTATAAAACATGCTACAACAAAGAGATGGAATAGGTACTACAGAATAGAAAGGCATGACATATTGACATGTATTCCCTCCATCCAGAAAAAAAATGGATGGGTCTAGGCGTATTTCAGTTCTAGATACATCCATTTTTATCCATTTTGGCAACATGTAATCCGGACGGAGGGAGTATGATGTAAGAGCTAGGGATACGACAGGAAAACAGAGTAAAAAAACATTAGTTGAATGTAAAACTATATGCTAGCGGAATACATATAGAAAAACACTAAGGCAACATACGCGTGTATGATTGGGAAACTAAGATGGCATTGAACAGACCACTAGAACAACACTTCAATGCAAAAAAAGCATGGTATGGTAGACAGATGAAGTACGTATTGATGAATAACAATGCATAAGATATTCAGAAGGATGATGTCCAAACTAAGCAGATGGCATTGCGATAGAGTAGAATGAAAGTACTTGAATTTAAAAACATGTTATCATGAATGGAATAGGTACTGAAAAACAGGAAGGCATGACATATTTACATGCATGATCAGCAGGCTAAGGACATGGCATTGCAATAGAGTAGATACACTCCAAGACATTATATGCATGTTCTACCCATATCACGGGCCAAGTTAGAGCAAGGACCTTGTGGGGTGAAGATAATTTCATCATCTTTCTGCAAGTCTTGTGAAGAACTGCGTTTACATGTTCCATCATATTGGGTATCATTGACGTCAAGTTTGTTGGCCGTTACATTCCTCCATGAGGTTCTTGTGGATATATTAGTGTGTGCAATTATATCTGACATGCATGGAAGACAACTAGTAGTTAGATTTATGTAATGAGTTCTTGTAGGAGACGACATAAATAGTAGGACTGGGGTTAACTAGCAGCAACAGGTCCCAAAAATTAAAGGGAGAACATAGATAAAAGCTACAGAATATGTATCGTTTGTACATGAGATTAACTAGATGGCACACAAAATTATTAAAGAACAACATAGGTAATACTAGAAGTGGTATAATACAATAATCACCAGCCTGTGAGATAGCATTGGCTTATGGATGATATCTATGGAACAACGTTACATAAAGAACAAGTCTCTTAGCTGAACTATGGAACAACGTTAACTCTTGAACAAGACCCATAAGAGATCAGCATGAATATACAGTGAAATGTGATAATCTACTTTCCATGCTTAGATGAATAACAAAGCCATAAATTTTGCACACAAGTAAGATGAGGGTACAACCTATCTTGCCGCCATCCATAAGAGTGAGCATCATGTGATGACTTGTCGATGGCCATGCGATTGTTGTGGCTGTCTATGTCGGGCACGCGCATTCGATGCAGGGAACTGTTGAGTGGGGACTATAGCTCCCTTCTGGTGTATGCTTCCCTTGTTTGAGCAGCTCCAGTAAGAAGGAAGACGGTGTGGCTGAAGATGCCAAAAACACATAATGTTAAGAACGACACATATCTCTGATCTGAAGAAATACCCTAAGAGATCAACAGTAAGGTACGATAGTGGTCACACGTCTGTTGACTGAAGACTAAATTGGGGTCACATGATTTATTTTATTTTGGTACTGTCCGATCTACGCCGGATGGCTTGATGGCTGTCATGTGCCTCCCGGCTGACACTGTTCAGAATCTTCCCCGAAGAGCCAGCGACCACCGGCATAGCAGCCTGCCTCCGCCGTCCGTAGCCATGAGAGCTCCGACCAAAACCCTGCTCCCGCCCCACCGCACTGTAGTGGTTGCACCGCCCTCGGCCAATCCGCAAAGACTCGCCGTCGTCCAGATCCGGTGGCGACAGTACCTTCAACCCACGCAACTCTAAGATAGCCATGTAAGCGTTGCATCCATGGAGAAATTGCGCCCCGCTCCCTTATGTTAGACACTAGCCAACCGGTAGCCTAGGAGCTCCGCCATCTCGAGGGGTGCTGCTTCCCATTGGGATTCGACTGGCCCAGAATAAAAATTCAGACAACTGACGCCTAAATAAAGTGATTTGAGATGAGTGTACGACCTATCTTGTGGCCCAGTGAAGTAGGCAGCTCCAGCTGCCGAGTCGTTTAGGCCAGCATGGTTGTAGTGGCTACCGGCGGCAGGAAAGCAAATATGTCACGACGGTCGACAGCTACGGGGAAGTAGCGCGGGGACCCTGCTAGACGCTTCCGACGTTGCAGCCGCTCCGACGCCATGCACAACGATGGGAATGAATCGGCTCCGGTAGCCATCGTCGATGCAGCTCTGGCAACACGGAGTAAGAGGCACATGGCCCAGTACACGACGACAAACGGACAGCGTCTCTGGCATTGGGAAGGAGGGCGGCGGTGAATTTGGTGCGGTGTGGGGCGCCATGGAGGAGGGGCTGAGGTTTCATGGCTGGGGAGAAGGAAGCTTCCAGGGAGAAGGTGATTTGGTACCCACGAGGTATGAATGGGGAATTGGGAGGGGGAACCATGTCTTACGAATGCATTTGTGTGAAATGTGGGGGGAGTTACAGTTCTACCCCTGCCTTTAGGCTTCTGGGCTTGGGTCTGTGTACTGAGGGTCGAGGATAGTAGAGTAAATTTGCTGCTCCCAAATAGTGGGCACGAGCGATTTCGGGCGAGGAGGGTGTGTTTCGGAATAGTGGGCGTGAGCGATTTCGGGCGAGGAGGGCGTGTTTTGAAATAGTGGGCGCGAGCGATTTCGGGCGAGGAGGGCGTGTTTTGAAATAGTGGGCGCGAGTGGTTTCGGGCGAGGAGGGCGTGTTTTGAAATAGTCAGCGCGAGCGATTTCAGGAGAGGAGAGGGTGTTTTGCCGTCCACATGTCATTTCGGCCGAGGAGAAGGAGCACTTGGATGAAGTTACGAACCTACCCTCGATGTACAATGGGCCAATTGATGTGTGTCCCACATAGGCCGGTAATTTCGCGTCTCCCATTTATTTGCTAGGGTGTATTCCACCGAGCAGAGGGTGTTTAGCGGCTCATTCAAATTTTGGGAGAATGAGCATCCACATCTACCATACCAAGTCGATTCCAATCAAATTTTGAAATATTAGCTTGCGACTTCTTTTTAGATGGAGAGATGATGATCGGGACTATTGTGTTTTTACATGCTCGTTCTAATGATTTACTATATGACAAATAGTTGACCCACTCAAAAACGGGAATCAAACCCAAAATAAAGTAGCTCAATTCAATGAAATAGCTCGTTCACCAGGTCAAAATAGTGAACTAAATCCAAAATTGGACACCTCAATTGAGTAGCTTGTTGTATAATATTATAGTACTCCATGAACATGTTGAAAGTCAAGTTACTGAACTTGTTTGATACGCATATCGCCGTTCATCTGTGGATTGCACAAAACATGTTCTCCAATTTAAATATTTTAATGCAAGTTTATATCGAAACATGGTTTATATCAGTCTTTGATGCATAAAACACGACCTCCCCCTCTCCCGGACTCCTGCTGTCGTGGTTCTAAGCCTGACAGTAGAGTGGGGGGTAGGTATGGAGAGGCAAGGTCCTAGCTATGGAGAGGTTGTAAACACAAGGGATGTACGAGTTCAGGCCCTTCTCGGAAGAAGTAATAGCCCTACGTCTCGGAGCCCGGAGGCGGTCGAGTGGATTATGAGTATATGAGTTACAAGGTGGCGAACCCTTCTACCTGTGGAGGGGGGTGGCTTATATAGAGTGCGCCAGGACCCCAGCCAGCCCACGTAGGAGAGGGTTTAAGGTGAGTTAAGTCTCGGGCGTTACTGGTAACGCCCCACATAAAGTGTCTTTACTATCATAAAGCCTACTTAATTACAGGCCGTTGCAGTGCAGAGTGCCTCTTGACCTCCTGGTGGTCGAGTGAGTCTTCATGGTCGAGTCCTTCAAGTCAGTCGAGTGAGTCCCTCGTTGGTCGACTAGAAGGCGACCTCTGCTAAGGGTGTCCTTGGGCAAGGTACTTAGATCAGGTCCATGACCCTACCCTAGGTACATGACCCCATCATTAGCCCCCGAATGGATTGAGGCTTCGAGTGAGGAAGGAGTTGATGTTGTTTCCGATTAACCTTTGCACACTGGTCGTGCGTTGTTCTGGACCAAAGAATCTCTTCGTTGATAGTGAGCAACTTGTCTTCAGTTGACTCGATCCATTCTCTTCTTTCGTCGAGTGATCTTTCGGGCTTCGACGATCTCCGAGCGACGGATCGCGGGAAACCCCGCGTCTGACAGACCGATCTGCCATTTGCGGATTCCATGGGATGCGAAATTTGGGGACGCGCGCGAAGCGGAGCGGACCGCGGCGTTCGGATGGGACGGGACATAAACGCCTCGATCTCCGCGCCGCTTTCTTCGCCATGTATCTCGTCTGCATAACTGTTCCTGGATATGATTAGATTGACCGGGCCCACCTGTCATCCACTCGGAAGGGACCTTATAAATGCGCCCGGCGAGGATTTTTGTACTGTGCCTCAGCATTCTCTCTCTCTCTGCTCCCTTCGTCCCCGTCCAGCGCGCTCGCTCTCGCCCCCGCACAACTTCCCCTCGCGCATCTCGCCGGCAACCATGGCCAAGGAGAAGATGGCGGCGCTGGAACGTGCGAAGAAGGCGTCGGCGTCGGAGAAGGCGAAGGGGAGATCTACCAGCCGCGGCGGGTCTTCGTCCAGATCCCGCCTGCCGAATGGCTGGGTCCAAGGGGACTGGATCCAGTCGACCATCACAGAGAAAGATCTCCTCGACATGGCCAACGAGGGCTTGATCCCTCATGGAGCTGCCAGGCTTCCGGGGAAGGAGTGGCAGCCCCAGCCAGAAGAGGGTGAGTGCGTGCTCTTGGCCACCCATGTTGATCGTGGATTTTCTTTGTCGCCGAGTATTTTCTTCCGTGGCTTCTTGAACTTCTTTGGAGCGCAGCTCCACCACTTTACCCCAAATTCTATCGCCTATCTTGCCGCGTTCGTGTCTATGTGTGAGGGTTTCCTGGGCTGTCGACCGCACTGGGGTTTGTTCAAGCATATATTCACGTGTCGCTCTCAGACCGTGAAGAAGGCGAGCCCAAGCGATGAAAGGACCCGAGTCGTCCAAATGTGTGGGGGTCTGGGCATCCAGGTGAGGAATAAGAGCACCTTCCCGCCCATGACCTTTCCCGAGTCAGTCAGAGGCTGGCAATCGACCTGGTTCTACTGCCAGGACCAGTCGACGCCGAGGCAGTCGAGTGGACTCCCACAGTTTACCATGGACCGAGTGAACAAGCCCTCCTCTCTGAAGTTGATTCCGGAGGGGAAAGCTGACGTGAAGATGTTGATGGAGCGCGTGGTGCAGTTGGTTCGGGAGGGAGTGACGGGCATGGATCTCCTGGAGGTCTTCCTTAGGCGTCGCATCCAGCCCCTTCAGTTCCGGAGCCACTTCATGTGGTTGTACTGTGCGACTGAAGACGAGACTCGAGTCCATCCAGAAGCAGTCGACGGTGTCACTCTGGAAAGATGGATGGTAGCCGTTACCGGAAACAAGGATAACCCACGCGGAGCCAGAAGGATTCCTCCACTCGACCACAACAGCGATCCAAACAAGGTACGCTTGCTCTGCTCTCCACTGTGTTCTTGTCACACTCATTTCTGTTTATCCTGTCGACTGGTCGATTGATCCTTGTCTTGATATCTGCTAGGCCCTCACCGAGCTGTACTCGATGCCCAATGGGGCACAAGCTCCAACTGAGGAGGGTGAGGCGAGTGGGGGCGAGAGCCAGGAAGAGGAGGAATGGGACTCGGACGTTGCAGAGGATGATGATGATGATGACGATGATGACGGTGATGAAGATGACGTTGAAGACGAGGAAGAAGAGGAGGAGGAGGTCGTACCACCGCGCTCGGAAAGGCGGTCGAAGCTTGTCCACGACCCTTCGACTGAACGTGGTAAGGGGGTTGCGACCGCCGCTCAGTCGACCAAACGCCCTCGGACCACCTCTCCAGTGCCGACTGAAAAGGCGCCGAAGCAGCCCAGGGCGGCCTCGTCGAAGCCGATCAAGCTCCTACCGAAGATGAAGGTGTCCATCCCTACCATATCAGGGTAATCGTGCTGCTTAAGTCTTCTTATTTTGTGTGAACTTTGTCTCTGGTTGACGCTGAAGTTAGTCGACTGATTCTTTGGAGTTGCATTGCTGCTACTTCTGAGACCTCAGCCCGGGCTGACGACCATGAGATGGAGGACGCAGCAACTTCAAAACCAGGTACTTATATTCGTAACGCCGTTTTTAGTCGACTGACTCGCGATCTCTGATCCTGATTCTTCTCCGTAGCTCCACCCAACGCTGTTATCAATCTCCCTGATGATGATGAGGATGAGGAACCGCTGAAGCGTAGAAGGAGTAGGAAAGCGTCTGCCAGCAAGGTGCCCCAGGATGTGACGGCGCCTGAGATTCTGATTGCGGAGGAAGAGAACACCACTCGACACACGGTGTCCTTCGCAGATCCATTGACGAGTGCTCAGCAGCCCTCCCTCTTCACGATGCACCACGTCCCAATGGACCAAGCTGGCGTGGCGAAGGAGGCAATACACCAGGCGGGAATCATGATGGAGCAGTTGAAGACCATCCGGGATGCGAGCCAGGCAGCTTATGACGCCAGTTCTGCCCTCCAAAGCAATGTTCCGGTCAGTCGACCACCGTTTGTTCTGTTGGATATGCTACCAAGAACTTTTCCTTTCCGGAATTTATAGTAGTCACCCACTGGGTGTGTCGATTAAACTCCGTGTTAGCGGGGCACGCTGAGTGCACCCGCTGGGTGTAGTCCCCAAGGCTAAGGTCGACTGCTGGCAGTCGGCCTTAGGCTTTATGATGTCAATCTTTCTGTCAGTCGACTATGCCGACTGGATTTCACAAACCGGTGGGGGCACGCTAAGTGCACCCACTGGGTGTAGTCCCCGAGACTGTGGTCGACTGCTTGCAGTGGATTACAGTCTTAAAGAATACATCTCTCTCTCTTTTTTTTTGAGGTCGACTGGTCGACTTTGTCTTCAACAGGATTAGTGGGGGCACGCTGAGTGCACCCACTGGGTGTAGTACCCGAGACTACGGTCGAATGCTTGTATTCGGCTGTAGTCTAAGAAACATGTGATTTTTCCTTTTTCACTTGGAAGTGAATTATATTTGACATTTAGTCGATTGGTTCTTCGCAGAACTCCTGTGATCTTGTGGCTCGCTACTCTGAGCTGGAAAACAAGCACACTCAACTCGAACTGAGCTTGAAGCTGGTTCAGGAGAAGCTGACGAAGGCAAAGGAGGAGACCGAAGGTATGTTTGGTGAGACCCTGACGACTGCTTTTCCCCTTGCTTGTTTTAAAATCTGATCTTGCTGTAACTTGCAGGTAAGGTAAGGGAGGCCCAACAGAAGAAAGACCTCGAACTAGCTGAGAAGATCAAGCTTGCTGACAAGAAGTTAGCTTCAGTCACCAAGCTTGAACAAGACAATACCAATCTGAAAGCTGCTCTTGGGATCGCCAACAAGGAGGTCAGTCGACTAAAAACTGATAAAGCTGCCCTGACCGACCAAGTCAGTAAGTTGACTGGGAAGAAAAATGATCTGGAGGCCTTCCTGAGCGGTCTTGCCAAGAAGCTGTTTCTTATGCTTGAAGGTAAACCTCTATGCTCGGCAAACATTTCCAATTGTGGTTTTTCCATTCGACCATCCCCTTGACTTAGTGATCATCCTTGCAGAATTTTGTCAAAACTTTGAAGAAGAAACTAGCCGGCTAGAGCCAAACCTCGACCCCGTCAATTCTCCGGTGAACGACGAAGTTGCCATGGATGTTTTCCGACTGGAGTCTCGTGTTGCAGCTGTCGTGGACTATCTCGCAAGGCTGAAGGCCGCCACATCTCGCATCGACTCGACGCTCTGGCCTGAGGAGACACTTCAGAATGACCTTGAGTCGCTGATGGCCCGCTTGAACACGATCCCTGGTCGAGTGTAGGAATGGAAGAAGTCGTCGGCTCGGTGTGGTGCAGATGTTGCTCTGTGTCTGGCCCGAGTCCACTGTAAAGACGCGCGAGAAGAGAAGCTGGCGGCCCTTCGGGTGGCCAACACCAAGAAACACGACTTCAGGTCCTTTATGGAAACTTTCCTTGCGGCTGCCACTCGGATCGCCGACGGAATTGACCTTGATGAATTTGTTGCACCTTCCAGCCCTCCACAGGAGGGGTAAAAAACTTCTTCTGGCTCGACGCTTTAAATTTGCCTCGGTATGCCGAGTGAAATTGTAACCGATAAACCTTAACAGGCTTAACGCCTGAGAACTTTCGGTTCTTTTAGATATCGATTCAAACTTGAATTTGGTGTTTGAATACGATTGCTTTTGGCTCGAAATGTCTTTTGCAGGTTCAAAGCAAGACGTCTTTACTGCAATCGACTTATTCTTTAGTCCACTTAGGCGAGCACTGGGCTGCGGCTAAGCCTCCGAGTGGAAGCCCGGCTTACCACTCGGTAGGATTTCTATAACTTAGGCGAGCATTGGGCTGCAGCTAAGCCTCCGAGTGAGGGGTTTGCTCTTCACTCGGTAGGATTTTTATAACTTAGGCGAGTGCTTGGACTGCAGCTAAGCCTCCGAGTGAGAGGGTTGCTCTTCACTCGGTAGGATTTTTATAACTTAGGCGAGTGCTTGGACTGCAGCTAAGCCTCCGAGTGAGAGGGTTGCTCTTCACTCGGTAGGATTTTTGTAACTTAGGCGAGTGCTTGGACTGCAGCTAAGCCCCCGAGTGAGAGGCTTGCTCTTCACTCGGTAGGATTTTTTACAACTTAGGCGAGCACAGGGCTGCAGCTAAGCCCCCGAGTGAAAGTCTGGCTTACCACTCGGTAGGATTTTTTAAACTTAGGCGAGCACAGGGCTGCAGCTAAGCCTCCGAGTGAGAGGCTTGCTCTTCACTCGGTAGGATTTTTTACAACTTAGGCGAGCACAGGGCTGCAGCTAAGCCCCCGAGTGAAAGTCTGGCTTACCACTCGGTAGGATTTTTTAAACTTAGGCGACCACAGGGCTGCAGCTAAGCCCCCGAGTGAGAGGGTTGCTCTTCACTCGGTAGGATTTTTGTAACTTAGGCGAGTGCTTGGACTGCAGCTAAGCCTCCGAGTGAGAGGCTTGCTCTTCACTCGGTAGGATTTTTTACAACTTAGGCGAGCACAGGGCTGCAGCTAAGCCCCCGAGTGAAAGTTTGGCTTACCACTCGGTAGGATTTTGATAACTTAGGCGAAACGGATTCGCAGCTAAGCCTCCGAGTGGGAGTCTGGCTCACCACTCGGTAGGATTTTTACAAACTTAGGCGAAACGGATTCGCGGCTAAGTCACCCACTGAGGGGGAATTTTATTGGACAAAAATAAAAAGTGACAGAAATTATGGAGGAACTATCACACTATTATTTTGAGGTCCATGAACTATAGAAGTACTTTATTGCAACTTATCCGAGTGATAAAACTTAAGTATAAAATGGGCGGAGTAGTTCCGCGTTCCAAGCCCGGGGCTCGTCGATATTATGCTCGATGTTGTAAAGGCGGTACGCCCCATTGTGGAGAACCTTGGTGACAATGAAGGGACCTTCCCAAGAAGGAGCAAGCTTGTGTGGCTTGTGCTGATCCACTCGGAGAACTAAATCTCCTTCCTGGAAGGCTCGACCTCTCACATTTCTGGCGTGGAAACGACGCAAATCTTGTTGGTAGATGGTCGAGCGGATCAGAGCCATCTCCCTTTCTTCCTCTAAAAGGTCGACTACATCCTGCCGCGCTTGTTCAGCCTCTGCTTCGTTGTAGATTTCAACTCGAGGAGCATTGTGGAGAAGATCACTCGGCAAGACTGCTTCAGCTCCGTAGACCAAGAAGAATGGAGTTCTTCCGGTCGACCGATTAGGTGTGGTCCGCAGCCCCCAAAGCACTGAGGGAAGTTCGTCGACCCAAGCTCCAGCCGCCTGTTTGAGATCACGCATCAGTCGGGGCTTCAATCCCTTAAGAATCAGTCCATTAGCTCGCTCTGCTTGTCCATTCGACTGCGGGTGGGCGACTGAAGCGTAGTCGACCCGTGTGCCTTGGGAGTTACAGAAATCTCTGAATTCCTCCGAGTCAAAGTTCGACCCATTATCCGTAATGATGCTGTGCGGGACTCCATATCTGAATATTAGTTCCCTGATGAAGCTAACAGGAGTACCGGTGTCAAGGTTCTTGATTGGTTTAGCCTCGATCCACTTGGTGAACTTGTCGACTGCCACCAGTACATGCGTGAAGCCGCTTCGTCCTGTTCTCAAAGGACCGACCATGTCCAATCCCCATACTGTGAAAGGCCAGACGAGTGGGATGGTCTTCAGAGCCGATGCAGGCTTGTGCGACATATTTGAGTAGAACTGACATCCCTCGCACTTATCCACTATCTCTTTTGCCATCTCATTCACCTTGGGCTAGTAAAATCCGGCTCGGTATGCTTTGGCCACGATGGTCCGAGAGGACGCATGATGACCACAGGTCCCCGAGTGGATATCATTGAGGATGAGTCGACCTTCTTCTGGTGTTATGCACTTCTGGCCAACTCCAGTTGCGCTTTCTCTGTATAATTGTCCTTTGATTACGGTAAAGGCCTTAGATCGACGGACGATCTGTCGAGCCTCTTCCTCATCCTACGGAAGCTCTTTTCTCAGGATATATGCGACATACGGAACTGTCCAGTCGGGAATGACCACCAAAACCTCCATGATCAAGTCGACCGCCGCTGGGACCTCAATCTCAGTCGGATCTGTGGCACTCTTGGGCTGTGGAGTTTCTTCGGTGAAAGGATCTTCTTTGACTGACGGAGTGTGTATATGCTCCAAGAACACACCACTCGGAATGGCTTCTATCTTGGAACCTATCTTTGCTAGATCATCAGCTGCTTGATTTTTCAGTCGGGGTATATGATGGAGCTCCAACCCCTCGAACTTCTTTTCCAGCTTCCTCACTGCACTGCAGTATCCAGTCATGGCTGGGATTCTCACATCCCACTCTTTCATCACCTGGTTGACCACTAAATCCGAGTCTCCATAGACCATCAGGTGACGGACGCCGAGTGAAATGGCCATGCGCAACCCATATAAGAGGGCCTCATATTCTGCTTCATTGTTGAAGGAATCAAAGTGAATCTGGAGCACATATCTGAGCTTATCTCCTCTGGGGGAAACCAGGACAACCCCAGCACCGGAACCATTCAACATCTTAGAGCCATTAAAGAACATGGTCCAATGCTCCGAGTGAACTTCAGTCGGCTGTTGTTGTTCAATCCACTCGGCGAGGAAATCTGCTATTGCCTGGGACTTAATGGCTTTCTTTGCCTCAAACTTGATATCAAGGGGAAGAAGTTCAATCGCCCATTTGGCCACCCGACCAGTTGCATCTCTGTTGTGCAAAATCTCTGATAGTGGAGCGTCGCTGACGACTGTGATGGAATGATCAGAAAAATAATGAGCAACCTTCTTTGTGGTCATGTATATTCCATACACAAGCTTCTGATAATGAGGATATCTCTGCTTGGATGGAGTCAAGACATCAGACAAATAATACACTGGGCGCTGAACTTTGAGAGCTTTTCCTTCTTCTTCCCGCTCGATCGTAAGCACAGTACTGACGACTTGTCCTGTGGCTGCGATATAGAGCACCAGAGGCTCTTTGCTGATTGGAGCAGCAAGCACCAGCTAGGTGGAGAGCAGAGCTTTTAGCTCGGCAAACGCTGCATCAGCTTCTGGAGTCCACTCGAACTTGTCTGTCTTCTTCATCAGTCGGTAAAGAGGCAATGCCTTTTCACCGAGTCGTGAGATGAATCGACTTAATGCGGCCAAGCATCCAGTAAGCTTCTGGACATCGTGCACTCGCACAGGGCGTTTCATTCGGAGAATAGTGCCAATCTTCTCTGGGTTAGCGTCGATTCCCCGTTCGGAAATGAGAAAACCGAGTAACTTGCCACCAGGAACTCCAAATGTGCACTTTGATGGATTGAGCTTGATATCATATCTTCTGAGGTTGGCAAATGTTTCGGCGAGATCAGCGAGCAGGTCGGAACCTTTTCGTGACTTGACAACGATATCATCCATATATGCTTCCACATTCCGACTGATTTGAGTGAGTAGACACTTCTGAATCATTCGCATAAATGTGGCTCCGGCATTCTTGAGGCCGAATGGCATGGTGATATAGCAGAAGCACCCGAATGGAGTGATGAAAGCTGTTTTTACCTTGTCGGGTCCGTACAGCCGGATCTGGTGGTACCCGGAGTAGGCATCTAGAAAAGACAGCCTCTCGCATCCCGCGGTCGAGTCAACAATTTGATCTATGCGAGGGAGAGGAAAATGATCTTTCGGGCAGGCCCGGTTGATGTGCTTGAAATCAATGCACATTTGGAGCGACTTGTCCTTCTTAGGAACCATGACGACATTAGCGAGCCACTCGGAGTGGTATATCTCTCGGATAAATCCTGCCGCCAACAGTCGAGCCACTTCCTCACCAATGGCTTTTCTCTTCTGGACGGAGGACCGCCGAAGATGCTCTTTAACTGGTTTTGCAGACGAGTCGACTCTTAGGCGATGCTCAGCCAGTCCCCTGGGAACACCTGGCATGTCAGCGGGCTTCCATGCAAAAATGTCCCAGTTCTCACGGAGGAACTGGATGAGCGCTTCTTCCTATTTTGGGTCCAGTGTTGTGGAGATGCGGGTCGGAGCTGCATCGGGGTCGGTCGGGTGAATGTGAACAGGCTTCGTCTCACCGGACGACTGAAATGCAGACTCTGTGGCGGGTTTCTTTGATCGCAGCAAGTCACTCGGATCTGCGTTTTGCTTGTATTCCTCGAACTCGACCGCCGTCACCTGGGAATCGGCAATCTTTGAGCCCTTCTGAAAGCACTCTTCTGCCTTTTTCCGATCACCGGTGACAGTGATCACTCCTTTGGGGCCGGGCACCTTCAATTTGAGGTACACGTAACATGGTCGAGCCATGAACCGTGCGTAAGCTGGCCTCCCCAAAATGGCATGATATGCACTCTGAAAATCCACGACCTCAAACGTCAACTTTTCTTTGCGAAAATGTTTCGAATCATCAAACACCACGTCCAAAGCTATTTGGCCGAGTGACTCGGCTTTCTTCCCTGGTATAACTCCATGAAAGCTCATGTTACTAGTGCTCAGTCGGGACATCGGAATGCCCATTCCTTTCAGTGTGTCTGCATACAACAAATTCAGCCCGCTTCCACCGTCCATCAGCACTTTTGTCAGTCGAGTGCCTTCGACTACTGGATCGACCACCAAAGCTTGCCTCCCAGGGGTGGCAATATGAGTCGGGTGATCAGATTGGTCGAATGTGATGGGTATTTGAGACAATTTCAGATAATTTGCTTTTGCTGGGGCAACCATGTTCACCTCTTGGTTAATGACTTTCAGTCGACTCCTGCTTTCCACATCTGCAAAGATCATCAGAGTGGAGTTGATATGCGGATATTCTTCCTCACTGTCCTCCTTGTCTTCGGCCTTGTCCGACTCCTTCTCCTTGTCCTTACACTGTTTTACCTAAAACTGCTGGATCAGGAGTCGACATTGGCGAGTGGTGTGCTTCGGGTAGATGATATTCCCCTCTTCGTCTTTCTTCGTGTGGATGTGACATGGCATATCCATTACGTCGTTCCCTTCTTTATCCTTTACCTTCTTGGGGTTCCAGGATCCTTTTGGTTTCCCCTTAAACTTTCCCTGAGTCACGGCCAGAGCCTCTCCAGGAGCTGCCGGTTCAGCCTTCCGCTTCTGTTTCCGACTGGTGTTTCCTTTTTCCGACTGA
Source organism: Triticum dicoccoides (assembly GCF_002162155.2). NCBI lineage: Eukaryota > Viridiplantae > Streptophyta > Magnoliopsida > Poales > Poaceae > Triticum > Triticum dicoccoides. The sequence continues at coordinate 269,223,728 of NC_041385.1, read as the reverse complement.
CTCGGATTGTGCTTGCCGCTTCGGAGTCGGTCTTCTTCTTCGCCGTTGGCGTACTTGGTAGCAATCTCCATCATCCGACTCAAGGTCATGTCACCGGTTCGACCAAACTTCAAACTCAGTTCTCTGTTCTTGACGCCATCTTTGAAGGCGCAGACTGCCTGATGATCAGACACATTCTCCACAGTGTGGTGCAAAGTGATCCATCTCTGAATATACTCTCTGAGAGTCTCATTGGTCTTCTGCACGCAGACTTGCAACTCTGTCAGTCCAGCTGGTCGCTTGCAAGTTCCTTCAAATGTTCTGATGAACACTCGGGACAAATCTTCCCAAGTGTAAATGCTGCTAGGCGGTAATTGAGTTAACCATGCCCTGGCAGAACCTTCCAGCATGAGGGGTAAATTCTTCATGGCCACCTCATCGTTCCCACCACCAATCTGAACTGCCACTCGGTAGTCCTCAAGCCAAGTTTCAGGCTTAGACTCACCAGTGAACTTGCTGACTCCTGTTGCCAACCTGAAATTGGGAGGGATAACTGCGGCTCTGATAGCTCTGCTGAAACATTCAGGACCAGAAACATGCACTCGACTGCTTGTGGGTGCATCTCTGTCGAGTCCGCCTCGATGGGCTCTGTTCCGGTCGACCAAACCTTGCACGATAATGGATCGCGCGTCGAAGCCTGGTTCTCTGGGGTCGACTGGAACCCTTCGCCCTGTACTGTACTGACGCCTGTCATCTTGCTGCCGAGGAGCGTAAGACCCACCCCTCGGAGGGGAATTGGGCACTCGACGCCTATCATCTCGGTCGAGTCGGTCGCCATATTGATCTCGCCGATTCTCGCGCCCTTCACGCCGCGGAGGCGATCTGGGGCTGTGAGCCGACTGAACCATATTCGCAGTGACGGATCGACTGTGAATTCTATTGCGCGACTGAGACACGGCTGAATTCTGATCTCCTGCTGCCCGGAGCAGATCCCTGATCTGCAGCAAACCTCTGCCAGCTTCCGACTGCAAAGGCTGGATGGACTCTGCTATACGGGTCGCAGCTGGTAAATTCTGGATTGGGGTTCGATATACCTGAGTCGGCGGGAAGAGTTGACGTCGACTGTTGTCGGGAACTCGTTGCCGCGTGCGCTCGTCGAGTGCTCGCTGAAGATTCTCCAGTCGAGTGCGTTCCGCCAAATTGGCCAGACGTGCCTCCTCCAAGGCACGAGCCTCGGGGGTTTCTCCTGCGATGGGAGTACGCAGAGCATCCACGTTCCTGCGGCGAAGTTCCTCTCTTTGCAGAGAGTCGAGTGGCTCGGGCTGGTACTCTTCGTGGCCTCGTGCAGGGTCGCCTCCGTCACCTGCTCCACCATCACGGGCGAAGCCAGGGGGACTGCAGGGCCCGTCGACCATCAAGATTTCCGCCGCTGGATCACTGCTACCGCACTCGGATGCAGTCTCTACGGAGCCAGTCGACAGATCGAACAAGCCGTAGAGAGATTCGTCGGGCTCGATTGCCGCAACTTGGGTGGTGGCCGATTGGCGAGCCACCGCGTGCCTCACCCATCGCTGAAGCCTCGACCGGCCCGAGCGCTTGTGCTGGCGGGAGACCGGGAGGGTGGACGATGGAGGAGTCGTTCGATACGGGGTCGACGGTTGCCGCAGCAGAACACCGCGGACACATGCGCGAAAATGCGTCGCACCGCGGACGGGGAGCGCATCAACGTCGAGTGGAGCCTCCTGGAGCCAGGCGGAGTCGTCGGCGATGAAGGTGAGAGTGCCGAGATAGATCTCTCGACCTTCGACCAAAACTCCAGCAGACACCATGATGAAAGTACTTGGAAGAATCGCAACTTCTCCACAAAATCGCTAAAACACCTGCCCCACGGTGGGCGCCAACTGTCGTGGTTCTAAGCCCGACAGTAGAGTGGGGGGTAGGTATGGAGAGGCAAGGTCCTAGCTATGGAGAGGTTGTAAACACAAGGGATGTACGAGTTCAGGCCCTTCTCGGAAGAAGTAATAGCCCTACGTCTCGGAGCCCGGATTATGAGTATATGAGTTACAAGGTGCCGAACCCTTCTACCTGTGGAGGGGGTGGCTTATATAGAGTGCGCCAGGACCCCAGCCAGCCCACGTAGGAGAGGGTTTAAGGTGAGTTAAGTCTGGGGTGTTACTGGTAACGCCCCACATAAAGTGTCTTTACTATCATAAAGCCTACTTAATTACAGGCCGTTGCAGTGCAGAGTGCCTCTTGACCTCCTGGTGGTCGAGTGAGTCTTCATGGTCGAGTCCTTCAAGTCAGTCCAGTGAGTCCCTCGTTGGTCGACTGGAAGGCGACCTCTTCTAAGGGTGTCCTTGGGCAAGGTACTTAGATCAGGTCCATGACCCTACCCTAGGTACATGACCCCATCACCTGCTCTCTCTCGCTGACAATCTTCAATTCTGTTGCACGCATCCAACACACAAACCTTGTTGGTCCCTCTCCCTCCCTCCCTCCCTCCCTCCCTCTCTCTCTCTCTCTCTTTGTGTGTGCAGGGGGGTCTTTCTATTTCTCATGCATATATACTCCATGTATAGGTCTGTCTCGCACACTATGTATGATTCTCTAGTCCAAGCTAAATATCTTGGGTGCACTCATCGTACGCACACAAATTCCCTGGCTCGTTGCCCGTAACTCTCTCAGGCACCACTCTGTTGTCTCGGAGCTCTTCCCTCTCTCTCTCTCTCTCTCAAACTCTCCATCTCACTGGGTCACACATACACATGCATATCTCACCCGCACTCGATTGACCCATCTAAAACTCTACCTCTCTGCCTCGTTCTCTCTCCATCTCACACGCGCACACAAACACACACAATCTCATGCCTAGCCAAGTATGATGGTCTCTCACTCAATTGTAGGCACACGCAGTCCCCCCTGTATGTATATGACTAGCTAATTCTTAGTCTCCATCACAAACATGTGCATGGTCTATCTCGATTTCTCTCAGGGCATCTTTCTACTGCACATGCACCTCGTCCCTCGATCTCGCACTCGTATAGTCCCCTCACGATATCGAGGGGATCTCTCTATCACAAACACACCCTCTCTCCCTCCCCATGCCTCCATCTTCTCCATGCGTCCCTCTCGACCTTTGTTCCTTGTTGTCCAGACCTCTATTGGACATGCGCTATAGGGGTGTCTCTCTCTGTTGAAAACAATCAAGAACTAGCTATCTTTGTCTATCTCCTCACCTCGCTTTTCTATCTTGGAGATGCATATGTGATATGTTTGCATAAGAAATGAACCCACACTCTCTCTCTCTAATTTATCGTTTGTTATCCCTTTCTCTTTCACACACATACTCTTTTTGCACACTCACTCATTCTCCTTCACACGCACTTGATCTTTCTCGACTTAGGCACTCTATTCGGTCCATAGCATATGGATTTGTTGAAAAGTCAAACATCACAAAGTTTGACCATGTACATGGAGAAAGACATTTACATCAAGAATGGCAAACATATACCATTAGATTCATCATGAGATGTAGTTTGGTATGATGTATCTTTGGTATTGTACATATAAATAATATTTGCGTAAACCTGGTCAATGTTTCCAAAGTTTGACTTCTAAAAAATTTATATGCACTGCATTATCGAGCGGATGGAATATCTCTTTCCCCCTCTCAGTTATTTGACACACCACTCAGCCTTATCGGGGCTCCTCTATCTCTCTCAAACTTTATATCTCACTGGTTCACACATACACATTTCTCGCTCGCGCTACATAGACCCATCTAACACTCTCCACCCTTGTTCTCTCTCTATGTGACAAGCGCCCCCCTAAGTACCATAATCCCTCACTCCATCATAGACGCACGCACTCCCCCCTAAGTATGACTATTTCTCACTAGCCATCAGGAACACACGTATTGTCTCCTTCCATCCATACATCTATCTCGATATCTCTCGGGGTATCTTCTATCGCGCGCACACCTTGTCACTCGATCTCCCACCCATGTAGTCCCATCACGATCTCCAGGGGACCTCTCTATGACAAACATACACTCTCTCCTCCCCATGTCTGCATTTTCTCCGTACGTCGCTCTCGACCTCTCTCCCTTGTTTGTCAGACCCCTATTGGCCACGTGCTAGGGGTCTTTCTCTCTCAGTTGCAAACAACCACACACTATCTCCTCACCTTTTTGCCGCTGTCGAGGATGCATGTGTAATATGTTTTCATAAGACACACACGCTTTTTCTCTACTTTTATCGTGTGTTGTCCATGTCTCTTTCACACACGCACACACACTTTTTTCAGTCACTATTTCTATTTCTCTCTCTCTCTCTCTCTCTCTATCTTTAACTCTCTCTAGTTAGGTACTCTCTCACGTCCATAAGCATATGGATGTTTTGAAAAGTCAAATCTCAAAAAAGTTTGACCAGGTATATGTGGAGAAAAACATTTACATCTGGAACGATCATTAGATTCATCACAACATGTACTTCATACTATCATTTATCTTTGGTATTCTAGATACAAGTAATTTCTTTATAAACTTGGTCAATGTTTAAAAGTTTGACTTAAAAAAATGTAGGCACTACATTATCGAATGGAGGGAGTTGCTCTTTCTCTCTCTCTCTCTTCTATCTCTCACGGGCCTCCCCTCTCACTCGAACTCTCTATACTGAGGGATTATAAGGCTACTGTGTCAGCGTATAGCTCCGTATATTATTTAGTTAACCGGTCAACCAGTCCACATGCTGCCTTGTCAGCTCTTGTTATCTACCTTAGTGCGCTGGCCCATGTGGCAGTGGGTGAAAATAAGTAAACTAGAGGCCCATCTGACATGCGGTGAAGTAAACAAAGTTGAAACCACTTGGGGTAGCACCCCGCACGCTAAATTTAGGGCACACTTCTTCTGCGTGACGGACGCACTCGGGCACACTTCACCACTGCGAGGCAGCATCCATAGAAGGACGCACTCGCGCACACCCAGCACACAACACACACCAGCAAACGTGTACACCGGCATCGCTACCGGCTCAGATGGATGGCGAGGCAGCCAACAAGTAGAGGCGGCTCAAGCCAAAACTGCATCCGGCCAGCCTAGACTTTATTAGGAGCCTCCCCGACGACATGCTGCTCGTCATCATTGGCCTCCTCCCCACCAAATCTGCCATGGGTACCACCCTGCTCTCCCAGCGGTAGCGCCCCCTCTGGCACCACGTCCCCCTCAACCTCACCGTCAACAGCTACCTCTGTGACGAGATTGAAAATGCATGGCCGCAGTCTCCAACATCCTTTCATCACACCTTGGGCCAGTCAGACGCCTTGACATCCACATGTTTAGTACGAACTGCAAGGTCCAAGCCAAGTTTGAAGCTGGACGATGTCGCTCTCTGCCACCGTTTGTGCTCTGCCTCACGCCAACGCTGCGCCATGCTAGCTTCAGCTCCTGCTATCTTCCCCAGATTAATGCCGCACCCGCCCTTCTTCTCCCTCAACTCAAGCAGATCCACCTCTTCGATGTTAGCGTCTCGAAGAAGTTGATGGATCACCTGCTCCATAGTTGTATTGTGCTCGAGTACCTTCCTCTTCAGCAAATCCACGAGTTCATTAGCCTCCACATCGCCTTGATGAATCTCCGATGGATTTATCTGTCTTGCTGGCCCACAACAAGACATCAATTGGGAAGATATCACTCCATCTGTTCCATGTTATGGTCATTGATAATGCACATTTACTTGAGAGTTTGCTTGTATCTGATCTAGAAGGTCCAACAAAAATCAGGGTCATTGACGCGCCGAAATTGACAGTGTTGATGTACTCGTCTGCTAAATTCTCCGAACTCTTTATTGGATCCGTAATCATTCAGGTACATCACACATCTTCTTCCCCGTCTTCTTGAAATTCACATTCTTAAATTTCTTCTTGATGTATTTAAGACTGTCATCGAGAAAATGATTCCCACAAGTTTGACCCAGTCTATGCGCACAGTGAAGATCTTAACAATTAAACCTATTGGCCCCAATCTGGATCAAGTTGTTGGATTCCTTACATGCTTTCCATGCACGGAGAAGCTACTCATCGAGTTGAAAAATCTTTCCTATTAGTAAACGGTAATAACAACGTAGCTCAATTTTTTCGTAATTTTCCCAAGTTACGATGACAAGTGTAGTGTTCAAAAATGCATCTATGCACTGCATCAAAAGAAATGTTTTTAGTATTTTTTCTTACGTGATCACCTGCATCATTTTTTGTTGACTACTACTATAGTAGCCTAGGCTAGTCATAGTGGCAAGTAACTTAGACTAGTAACTCTTTGGTGACCCTAAGAGCAAGTACTACCTCCATCCTGGTTTACTCTTCCTATTTTGTAGTATCAACATTTGACCATAGATTTAACTAACAAAATGTTAATGCATGTCACTAAAAATTATATCGTTGGATTCGTATTTGAACATAATTTCAAATGGAATAATTTTTTGTGACATGCATTGGCATTTTCTTAGGTAAATATATGGTCAAAATTTTACACTAAATACGAGGTAGTACAAAAGTGGGCCATAACGGCGCTCCACTAGGTAGGCCGAAACACGTGACAAATTCACTTGTGATGCACTTGGAATCGCTGCCCCTCCATTGCTCACCTTGTGCCCCAATCTAGATCACCTACTTTGCTCCGGTGCCAAATTAACGCATGCAACATGGGAGAGGGAGAGGACTGGGGCAATAAAAAACACTTGTTTGGGAGAGTGAGAGGCTGATGTAGTTGCTTTGATTGATTTGTTTATAGATGTGGGTATGTGTGCACAACAATGCCAACTCTCTCACATCGCTAGAGCGGTGCCAAAATCTTTTGATTGGACATTGATGCGTATTATGTGGCATACTTTTGAGAAATTTGGCATCGGCCACATACTGGAAGGCAACAAATGCCCAAGCTCTTCACGTGCTCCTAGGTAAATGAGAGGAAAGAGAGAGAGAGAGTCAAAAATATCACTAGCCAACCAACCCTATCTTATGCCTTGTTTCACGAACAAACCTATCATATGAGTGAATGATATTGGTACCTCTTGATGACACGACAATCTTATACAGCCAGCTGCTCTAATATGTTCTCTTCTTTTGCAGATAAAAAAAGACCCAAAAGTGAAAAATGTGTTGCACATAACAATCTCATCGAATGCCTTGATCTCCATCTTACAGAATTGATTTGATCGACTATTGAGGCAACACATCTGAGATTAAATTGACCAGGTCTTTGTTCTGGAGGCAAGTGTGCTCAAGGTAATGAGCTTTGGTGTTCTCGGGCGCAACAATGCATAGCGTGCTGATCACCGCAAGCGTCTAAGCCTAAATGACAAAGTCTCCGTAGAAGCTGAATTTGTTTTTGAAACATCAAGTGACCAGAGACTCAAAAAATTATTTTCCCATTAGTGACTTGTCAGGGCGGTGGATTTTAGTTTGTATGATAATGCTGCATCCACCTAAAGTAACGGAAGTTCTTACGTAAACTTCCTAGTAATTCCCTCTTCATAGGTGCAGCATTACTCCTAACATTTGTAATATTTGTTTGAAACTTGTAAGTATTGCCGTGTCCTATTCCTAAGTTTTCAAAATCCTGCAAATCAAAGAGGTCCTGAGTTGGTGATGATGTTGTGCCTACCATCTTTCACGAATAGCCGTCGGATCTAGATCTGACGCATACAAAGCAAACTTCTGCAGTTTTGCAAAAAGATGCCCGCACTTGTTACCTATTTACAAACAACTCCTTATCACTCACAATCAGCCTTATCTCCTCCCCACCACATCTAGAAGGCCATGAAAAAATCTAGTGCGATGGCTGTTGCCGCTGCCGTCCACCCCCAATCTTGGTGTTTCGTGCAATGCACGGGCATGTATGCACGGGAAATTATGTCGAACACGGCTAGTTGTAAGTAGGCTAGCTGTACAGCCATGATGATAGTGACTACAGACGGTGAGGCTGACTTTGGTATGCCGAACATGGCGCCTACACTCAGGTGTCATCTCCGGCGCAGGGTCTTGTCACCTCACTGTGAGGAGCAGCATGTAATAATTTGATAAACCGGTAGTACATTACTACTACATTTGTAGTACTACTGCTAGTACTAGCACCACCATTTGGATTTAGTAGTACTACCACGTCCGTCTGGGTTTAGTATTTGACTAGCAATATCTAGTAATGGCTAGCCTAGTAATGCATGTCACAAAAAATATACTACTCCCTCTGTAAATAAATACATGGTGTATTGTTTTATTCCTTCTAGTTGATGGCTCAAATCTAAAGTCTCATTAATTAGACTACTATTGTACTCACCGAGCGCTCAGCTTGGTAAGCTACCAACAAAAAATTGCAATCAAAGACTACTATTGTACTCCCTCTGTACTGGTGCATTAGTCACGTTACAAAAACCAAATACTAGTAATCCCAAAACTTTTAGGTGCGGTGCATTAACTACCCACCTCGTTCCCAGTTTTTTGCCAAGAAACAAGAAATCACCCAAAACGAGACGTGGGGTGCGTATGCATCCAATGACTTGAGACTACTTAGCACAACATTATTGGTTACATGCATTAACATTTTACTAGTTAGTTTCACATGCTTCGCATGTTTGCGCACATGTAAACGCACGCTTGACTGAATTATGTATGGTAGACCAAACTGCACAAGTTCTCCTCTTATATACTACGTAGAACATTCTGCTTCCTACTCATCAATGGAAACCTCATGCTATGCTCACCACACATGGTTGTTCGTGTTTATCGGCTGATGATAGGAAGAGGGATGAGAGGGGATAGTGCATTCTTTTTAAATATAGAAAGTGGTCGGTGCTGATTCATGGTTGTTTCTAGAAAAAATAGAGAAATGTGCTTTGTACTGTAGCCACGAATCCAAGCATCATGGGCCGTTGGACGGGTCCAATTCAAACTTTCAAAACTGCTACACTATATAGATAGTATAGATTAGTTAAATCAAAGGTCAAAAATTGGCGCAAAATGCAAAGGGGACCAATAAACTAGTAAACATCAAAGTTCTCTCGTTTGGCCCCAACTAGAGGTCTGGTGAGATGACTATACTGCACCAGCACTGAGGGGGACACAGCTTCATTGACTTACTGCCAAAGGCAGGTGCAGTTAAGGCATCGGAGCTTAGTCCGTTGCATTCATGTGTGTGTTGGCCATCTACTCCTTGGCCCTCTACTGCACCTGCCTTTGGCTGTATGACAGGTGGTCTAGCCACCTGTTGGGCCCACCTGTCATACACCAAAGGCAGGTGCAGTAAGTCAATGAAGCTGCATCTGAATGCAGCGCAGTCTGGACTTCTCATATAAAGGCTCCCCGCCAGTCCAATCTACGAATTCCTACGCACCTACACACCCTAACTAAGGGCAAGAGTGATCACTCCAATTGCAAGATCAATTGACTAGAAGCTAAACCCACGGAGGCGATGAGCGCGAGCATCAGCCGGCTATGCCAAATGGTCCACGACACCGGCCTGCGGCCCGGCACCGAGGAACGTCTCCAGGTCATGCTTGCAGCCGCCAGGGCGAGAGGCCGCTTGGACAATATCTTTGCTCCTTGTTCTACATGGTCCTCGTCGGCTTCCTCGACAAGTTCACCGTCGTCAAGAAGCTCGCGGACGACCTTGACGTACGCCTCCAGCCCACGTGCCCCGGCTGTGCGATGCCCACCACCCTCAACGCCCTCTATGGTGACAACCTCTTCAGCGCACTGGTGGCCCTACGACTGCCCGCCGTCGTGCCAGAGAATGTCCACCTCGAGGTCGCGCTCGCCGTGCAGCGCCTGGAGCAGCAATACACCATTGACATAATCACCTACATCTACACACAAATCATCCACAAGGACTACTACGTGCAAGAGGAGGACAATAGGTCGTTGTCCTTCTTAGACCACAGGGCAATCTTGGACGGCATTGTTCAGAAGCACATTGAGCTTGCCGCCAACGCCGCTGGTCCTCACACATCGGTTGGTGACCCGGCGCACTAGGGCGTGAGGATGTCGTTGATGGATCCATATGTATTTTTATCTTTCCATCAAATCCATGTAGTAGTATATTGTACTACTAGTAATTATCTTACCTTTCACATCAACTTCATAATTTTTGTACGTACTCCATGCATGAACCATGCCAAAACCAAACTTCTCATTACTCTAGGGAAAATTGTTATTTCTATCTATCGGTCTTGCCATGGAGCAGAACCAAATTTTACAGGTTACAAGTTCAAATGGAAAAGCCTGCCGTGTTCGCGTCGCACCCCCACACGGTTGGTCCAGCACACCGCTCAAGGGGAATGTGTGCTGTGTTGCATTTTCACTTACAAGTGGGACCGCAGTTGAGCAAACCGACTATTGGCAAACCCCACCCCGCCAGGAGGGAGAAGAGATGGTTGTAGCAGAGACTCCAAGAAAATTGGTGTCAGATGGGACTTGTGTGGGTGGCGTGTGACATACTGCTAGATGTGAATGCCAGTTATGGCCCATGCCACCCCACTATATCGAGTCTATATCGAGGTGTTGGTTATGTAGAACAAATTTTCTGGAGTCCATGCTCAGCCCTCCTCTCTCTCTCTCCTCAGCCAGCTAGCAGACGCGCGGAGCCCATCATCCGTTTGCTCACATGCGGTCCCACATGTCAGTGAAAATGCAAGACGACCCACTGAACCTGCACATCTTTCACCTCGATGTGCTCGTGATGAAAAACAAATCCAATAAAGATCTTCGGTGGATGCTTTTGGAGTTACTCAAGAGTATGATTGTATTTACAGTTTAACCCAACATGCATATCACGTGGCTTCAACTAGCACTCCATTTTCTTGCATGACATGACCTGGATGCTGTCCAACGTGGGACCACATTTGAGGAAACCGACTATCGGCAAACCCATACCTCGCCCGCCGCGTGATGGCTGAGTTAGAGAAACAAGGACGGAGGTTGAAGAGATAGCTATATCACGGACTCCAAGAAATATGGTGTCAGATGGAAGTCGTGCTGGTGGCATGTGCCATACTCCTGTATGTGAATGCTTGTTCTGACCCATGCCACCCTACTATATATCGAGGATTCGAGGTGCTTTTTATGTATAACGAACACATTAACATATGGCTCACCTCACATTGTGGCCAAATTTCCTGGAGTCTGTGCTAGGTTAAAAAGTGTTCTTTGTGAGGGTGGATGGCTGGTCTCAAGTTTAAAACTTGTTGTATTACGTATACATAGACGTAGAGATAGTCCAGCAATTTTTGAAGTTTGAACCCAAACATCAGAATGCAATTTCTGCTGGACTCATCCAAGGACCTAGGATGATGGGATTCACAGCTGCAGTAAAAACACCCGCCCGACACGTGAAGCATGTGAAGCTAGTACAAATAGTAGTACTCCCTCTGTCTAGGTGTGTAAGGCTGGTCATAGTGGGAGTTACACTACTAGGGAAAACCTTATACACAGAATCTTAGCAGCAGCGCAGCACAAAAAGAAGCACTACTGCTATAGCAGTAGCGCGGGTAACCAAAACTCGCTACTGATACAAATTTAGCAGTAGCGCGTGCTGGATAAACCGCGCTGCTACAAATATTGACCGATAGTACCCACCAACCTAAGTTCAGCAGCAGCACGGTGTCACGACACGCGCTACTGCTAACGCAATAGTAGTAGCGCGCTTTTTACTCAGGTCGCTGCTGCTAATTTTTAAATTGGCCACACGGTTGGCCCCGCTTAGTAGTAGCGCGTGTGGGAAAAGCGTGCTGCTGCTACGCTCTTATCAGTAGCACGTTTTTGGTCCTGCGCTACTGCTAAGACGCAACACACCACCCCACCTTTTCCCACCCGTCCTCCCCTCCCCCATCTCCTCTCTTCCCTTTCCCCTACCTCCCACATCCTCCCTCTCTCACTCTTCTTCTTCCTCAATACTTCTCCCCCATTACTCTCTCTCTTCTAACTACCTTTCTCTCTTCATTACTTCTAGCCAACTACACCACCTCCACTAATGCATCTCCTTTCTCTTTTTCCTTCCCCCTCCACTAGTTGAAGTTGTCTCCTCCCAAATTAGCTAGCTAGGTAGATGTAGCATTTAGTTAAGTGACCTATTTTCCCCTAACTAGATATATCTTTGTCAAGATAAGCTTTGTGCAATTTTGATCTCCCTACATCATCATCTCCACCGTGTGCTCGATCTCGAGATACAAGTGACTAAAATTTCATGCTTTTGCAAAATGGAAATATGTTTATGTGTGTGTGATATGATAATTGGGCGATATGATGGAAATTGTGTGTCTGGCATGAGTTGATGCCAAATTGTGCTTTTGAGTTGCCTATGTTTTGCCAAAATGTCGATTTATTACCATTTCGGCGAATTCCGGGCAAACTCTAGATCTACATGCCCTATTTTTAGGGAAGGTCATGCCAATTTTTTTGTATGAATTTGATGCATGCATGCATTTCTATAATCAAGTTGATTATTATTACTGTGCAGACGTTCATGATGGTCAGTGGAACGATGGTGGACAGGTGGTTGCGGTCGGCGGTGCAGGACATGAAAGAAAATAACCGGACAGAGGTTTTATGTCCGTGTCAAAAATGCAAAGGAATAGTTTGGCTCAACCCCTATGACGATGGTCGTGTCGAAGCGCACCTGCTCATGACTTGTTTCATGGATGGCTATACTCGGTGGATAATTGAAGACGAGGATGACGATGTTGAGGACGCCGATGGGGAGGCAATGATGACACGGGGCAAGACAAAGAGATGATCGATAATGGCAGCGACGAAGAGGCCGGACATGGCAGTGGAGAAGGGGCCGGACATGGCGGAGGAGAAGGGGTCGGACATGGTGGCAGAGAGAACATGGCCTCCACGCAGCAGAGTTCGTCGGTACTAAGTTCAATTATGCGGGACCCTCATGTTCAAGCACTGCTTCGCAAGGAGACAAGTATTGAGAGAGCTGCTTCTAGAGAGGAGGCTAAGCTGGAGCAACTGGTGGTAGACTAGAACACTCCATTGTATGATGGTTGCAATCCTGAGGTGACCCGCTTGAGTTTCACGCTCCAACTCCTGAAGACGAAGGCTAAAAACAAATGGACCGACACTAGCCTCGATGAGCATCTCAAGTACCTAAAGGATGTTCTTCCCACGGGGAATCTATGTCCTACTAGTGTTGATGAGGCCAAGAAGATCGTGTGCCCTCTTGATTTGCCGCACGTTAGATACCATGCATGCATCAATGATTGCATAATTTATCGAAAGGAGCACGTGGAAAAAACAAGTTGTCCCATGTGCAATGCTTGTCAATACAAGAAGGCCGGGAAGAAATGTCCCCAGAAAGTTGTATGGTACTTACCGATCACTCCCCGCTCAGCGGTATTTCGTAGATCCCAAGGAAGCAAAGCTAATGCGCTGGAACGCGGAGAGGAAGAAGCCCGGCGATGGAGATGATCCGAAGCTGAGACACGTTAAGGATGGAAGCCAGTGGAGAGCGTTGAAGAGCTTCTATCGGTATTTCGAATGTGATGCAAGGAACATCATGCTCAGCGCGTGTACCGATGGAATGAATCCGTTTGGCAACCAGAATACCAACCATAGCACATGGCCCATGTTTGTATGGATGTACAACTGGCCCCCTGGTTGTGCATGAAGTCGAAGTACATTCACATGACCATGTTGATTCAAGGGCCGAAACAACCAAGAAATAATATTAATTTGTATCTGGGGCTACTTCAAGAGGAGTTAGACATGTTATGGAAAACACCGGCCAAGAAATGGGACGCCAGCAAAGGCGAGTATTTCTACATGAGAGCCGCACTAATCATGATGGTGCACGACTATCCCGGTTACGGATATATCGCAGGCCAGGTGTGCCATGGCTATTGCGGATGGACGCACTGCATGGATGATATGACGTCTCAGCAGCTAACGTCAAGGAAAGATGGCAGGTCTGGGAAAATCGTGTACATGGGGCATTGAAGATGGCTCGAACAGGATGACCCGTGGAGATCTATTGAATGGTCATACTAAGCATCGAGGACGTCCACGTAAGCGGAGCGGCGCCGAAATCGATGAGCTGTTGATAAACTAGAAGGAGTGCCCCACACCGGGAAAGACGATGAAAAAGGCGCCAGAGCCACTTCTGAAGGTATGGAAGACGAGGTCTGTGTTCTGGGACTTGGTGTACTAGCACAAACTCGATACACCTCATTGCCTTGATCAAATGCATATCTGTAAGAATGTCCTTGAGAGCTTGCTCGCGACACTGATCAACATCCTGGATAAGACCAAGGATGGGCCGAAGGCAAGAAAAGACTTGCAAGATTTGAATATCAGGGAAGATCTGCACATGCCGCTCCGTAAAAAGTCCGACAAGATAGAGACAGAGACAGAGGCACGGGAGAAGAAGCGCAAGAAAATAAAGAAAGAGGATTATTGCCCCCCTTCTTGCTTCACCTTAAGTCAGGCTAAGATCGATCAATTCTTTAAGTGCCTTACCAAAGTGAAAGTTAGTTCCGGTTACTGTGGCAAGATAAGAAGATATCTAGAGACGGACAAGAAAAGGTTCAGCGGGATGAAGTCCCATGACTGTCATCTGATGATGACACAGATACTACCTGTTGCCGTTAGAGGGATAATGGACAAGCATGTCTGTGACACGCTTATTGTTCTCTGCAACTTTTTTGACGTCATCTCTCGAAAGTCGATCAGTGTGAAGCTACTCCGAAGGATACAGGAAGAGATCGTTGTGATACTGAATGAGCTTGAGATGTACTTCCCACCCACATTCTTTGACGTGATGGTGCATCTGTGTGTCCATATTGTGGACGACATAATAGATCTGGGGCCATCATTCCTGCACAACATGATGCCATTTGAGAGGACAAATGGGATCATCAAAGGATTCATTCGTAACATGTCCTGTCTAGATGGAAGCATCGTCCAGGGCTATCTGACACAAGAGTGCATCTCTTTCTGCGAGAATTTTCTATATGGCGCAGACTAGCTACCTGGTGATAGTGTTGGTTTGCCCGTAAACAAGCATGACGGGAGGCTCGAAGGAGAAGATCACTCCAACGGTCGCAGAGAACTACACGTGGCATACTCAGATCGACGCAGCGACTTTGACAGAGCAAACTTGGTAGTGCTACAACACCTAGACAAGGCAGATCCTTTCGTGGCACTGTACAAAGAAATTATCACAAAGAAGTATCGTGACCGGGGGGTATGCATGACGGACGCCGAAGTTACTAGAGAGCACAAATCCACTTTCCTGCATTGGTTCAAAGAGCATATTATTGCTAATCCACCGGAGGAGGGCTCTAAGGACGGATTGCTCATATACGGCTTAGCACATGGCCCCTCTCCCAACCTCATAACCTATCAGGCATACGATATCAATGGATACACATTCTACATGGAGGCCAAATATATGGACAGTGATGATCAGAACTCAGGAGTGGCGATGGAATGCATGACCGGCAACGACAATGGTGCAACTGAAAGATTTTATGGAAGGGTCGAGGAGATCTGGGAGCTTGACTACTCTGGACTGCACAACACGACGATGTTCCGTGTCAGATGGGCTAAGAATGTTGAAAGAGAAAACCAGAATTTCACTACCATGACAATACCCGACGCCAAGAGCGCTACCATGAACGCTATCACAAAAAATGAGCCATGGGTACATGCTAAGCACGTGACACAATGCTTCTTCATAACCGACCCGCGTAATCCTAGCTGTGTTGTCGTGAGGAGAGGCAAAAGGAACATCATTGGAATGGATGGAGTCGCCAACGAGGAAGACTATGATCAGTACGGCAACCCAATGAGGGAAGATGACGATGATGAAGAAGTATACGTCAAAAGAAGAATCAATACTACATTACCTAACAAAAATCGTACTCTATGGAAAAGGCAAAGTCACAATGAGGGGCTCAATTATTCTTCAACGAACAAGAAGGGAAAGAAGCTGGCTCACAAACGAAAACGTCAACACTGAGGAACCGTATGTTATCATTCAAATGATGTAATATATATGTTCCTATTTTGTATACCTACTTAGCCATTATTATGCATGGGTCCAATGATGTAATATATATGCTCCTATTTTGTATACACACTTAACTGTCAAATGATGCAATATATATCGCCTTCCCTTCGTTCACTGCTCTAGGGAAAAAGGAAAAGAAAAGTGAGAGAAAATAAAGGAAAATAATTAGAAGGAAACAAACATGAAAACTGCTATATAGGTACTGGTTATAGCAGCAGCGCTTTTGTGAGAAAAGAGCTACAGCTAGTCAAGATAGCAGTAGCAGTTTATACGAAAACCACTATAGCTACCTGGAGTAGCTATAGCGCGTTTCTCTTAAATGCGTTACTGTTATTCCCACTTAACCCCCAAAATCCCCACTCCTCTCTTCGTCCTGCCTCTTTTCCTGCAAAATCCCCACACTCTCTCTTCCCTTGTCGCGCCGCCGGAGCCCTGCCATCGCCGTGCCGCTGCCCTCGACGCGCCCTACACTCGCTGCACCCCGGCGCCCGCCCCCGACTCCGACCCCGACCCCGGCTCCGGCCCCGGCGCTAGCCCATGGCCCCGGCCCCGACCCCGACCCCGGCGCTCGACCCCAACCCCTCCCAACCTCGGCCGTTGTCGGGCCTGCACCCTCTGTAAGCCCCCCATCACACCTCCTCTCTCTGGTAGCTAGGGTTCTTTGGTTAATTTACTTAGGTTTTAGTTAGGGCAGATGATTAATTAGGTTATATATTTAGTTATGAATTTAGCTAGTTTTTTCTTCAAGTTATATATTTTTCTTCCTTTTATATGCAAATTTGAAGTGGACATGTGATATGTGGACATGTGATGTTTTCGACATGTCATATTTGGAATTTGGACATGTCATTTGGACATGATGATTATGTGCAGGGTAAATGATCCGAGTGGCCTATGTTATGCCGAAATGTTGATTCATTTCTGTTCCAATGAATTTCACGCACTCGATATGTCCATTTTTAGCAAAGGTCATGCCGAAATTTTCCGTGAATTTTGGCATGATTTGTGCTAGATAGCAGACATATCGAGTACTGGGAGTTGCGGGGAAACGACATTCCGGCAAACATAGATTTATTTTTTACGTCATTTATCATTTTTTTCATAGTTTTAGAATTAAACAAGGAGACTTAATCATAGGAAACATGTCGAACAACAAAGAAACTGGGCCTTCTGACCAAGATACAGACGAGATGGATTACGAGGGTGAACAAGAGTACCTCGACTATTTGGCTGCTAAGAAATTGCAAAGTAAAGGTTTGCAGGCCGGCATCGATGATGGTACTGATGCTGACATCGACACCGACGGCACCAGCACCGATGGTGGCGCCGAGACCGGCGACGAAGATACCGGCGGGGAAGGTACGGGCGCCGATGCCACTACCGAAAAGAAGAAGCAGAAGAAGCAGAGGATACGAAAACCTAACAAACTAGGGATTGGACGATTGGTGATAACAAAGATAGCAGCTTGCAAGTTTGAGCCATTAGAGCCGGAAAAACCTCGCAAGTGCTATGGGAACCAAGTAGGATGCATCCTACGAGAATTCGCGAGCATCAACGACGATGACTTAAGGAGTAAAGAACATTTGACGCAGTTGCTCCTGACGAAGTTGCACAAGAGATTCAATTTCCCTGGCCGGGATGATAACATAGAACAACCGTGGGATGGTCTGAAGATGAAAAAGATTAACAATCACGCCATGGGCATGTTTATCAATGATTGCCTCCTGGAAAGGGAGGGTGAAACGAGCTATTGAGGCTGAGGAACCCCTGTCCAAGATTCTGGAGGAAAATCCGACACTTATAGAAGAGGAGTTCGAAAACTTCAAGGACACTTGCGCTACCGAGGCAGCCAAGGCTAAGGCTACAAAATTCAAGAGCCTTCAGCAAAGGAACACGGGGAAGCATCGCCTCGGAAGCCGTGGCTACCTCGGTAAAAGGCCCATTTGGAATAAGGAGGACGCGGAACATGAAGCTGTGGGTCTCCCAGACCCCATCGAGAAGTTCACCAACCCCTTGGAGTGTGACTTCATCAGGGCCCGCTACAAGTGGGACAAGGAAAATAAGGTTTTTTACATGGACCACATCATGAGGAAATTGATTAGACTACTGGTAATTATTCTTTTACCACCTTACATTTAACTACAGATCTAGTCGACTCCACATTCCTAAACGGTTCACGCTCCTTCTACAGGAGAAGCAACACCAACTTGCAGCCGAAAGCCCTACTTCTCCGATGAGGCCCAAGTGGGACACCCCTCTCAAACGGGCCTTGAACGAACTTAAGGGACTCCCTTTGGGCCAGCAGCCGCAATATGGTCATGTGCACGGCGCTGGAGACGACGCCACGTGGAAGGTGTTTTACAACCAGGGCCCGGAGGCCAAGAAGCAGAAAAAGAAGTTTAGTCAGGCGGACATCAACGAGAAGGTGAAGCTTGCGGTCGAGAAAAAAGTAGCTGAGGACGTGAAAAAAACAGCCGAGGAGAAAAATGAGTTGCTACAACAGGCAGTCAATGCAGCTCTAACTACCTGCAGAAATGATTTTGCTACTAACTTGGTTCCAGCTATCATCAACTGGACGAAGAAAAATCCAGACACGACGGTACATGATTCCCCGTTGCCCAGTTTCGTCGGGAGCAACTCCGTGAACATAAACACCACCACACCATCACATGCTCACGCAACCGGGCCTCCTCTCGCACTCGCTCTCGCTCATAGCAGCCTGTCCTTAGTCTCTGGCGCGCCAGGTGGTCCTTCGACTTTGGCTGAGCTCGACGCCTTCATGATAATTACATGTCTCACCAACATATATATAGAATACTCCATTTTCGTTGCCTTTCGGATGTTTTACGCCACGAACATGTGTTTGCGGGCCAATGAAACCCCGTGCACCATACTCTACTTGATCAAAGGCCAGAAGGTGGAAATGGGAAAGGGGGTGATAATGAACCCCTTGCAACCCACGTTCCACAACCAGCCGATCCCCGCTAGGCACTTCAGGGTTAACTTGTCCAGTGTGAAATTGGGGCACGAGGATTTGCCTCCTCCAGTACAACATGTGGGAGAGGACGACGAGACCCAACCGTGGATTGGAAGCTGCAAGGGTTGGGTGCTGCTATGGCCGAAGAATCTTATTCGCCTGGAGCCGGCCGAGAGCACACCAATAACCACACATCAACAAGCATGTGTGGAGACCACGACCCCGCCTACGTAATTACCAGCTCCTGTAGTGCCGGGTGAGAGCGGCGGACGACGTGATGAAGGTGGTGCAATAGTACTGGCTGATGTAATCGGTCCTGTAGAACAGAGAATGGATGATGAGATGGAGGTAGACCCAATGGCTTTCCACAATACAAACGCGTATGACTGTGACTTAGATATGATGAGTCAACCATATGACGAATCGGGCTATCAGCATGCTAATGAGGACACTACAAAAAAATACACTTCCATGATGATACGTGTTTGTCACAGTAGGTCAGTTTTTTGTCATGCATGTACATCCATGACAAATTTATGACAGAATCAAGATAGCCATACCTGTGCTGTCGTAGAAGTGTTCCATGACATTACCAAAATTATCATCACGGAAGTGTCCACTTCCATGACGATAAATCACGCGTCACAGAAGTGCTTTCGTCAAGGGTGACCGACACGTGGCATCCACCGTAATGGAACGCCTTTAAGCTATCGGGTCGGGTTTTGGATCCGATAACCCGTTAACAGCCCCGATCAATGGGGATTTTCCATGTGTAAAATCATCATTTGCTGGAGGAAACACGTGTCAGCTCACTGTTGGGACAGATGTCATCCACTCATTGGACAGAATGCGCCTATGATACGTCGACACGTGGCACGGCCCAACAGAGGCCCATTCCTGTGAAAAGTCCGGCCCATTTGACTTGGTCAAAAGGTGGCGGGCCGACCCATGTAAAGCCTGTTAACGGCCTGTTCGCATATAGCCCATTTACAACCCGCTAACCCAAGGCCCGTTAGTCCCTATCCGAATTACGCCCAGTAGCGTCATCTGGGCCACCTAATATGATTCCACCCGTTTTCACTTCTGGCCCATGTATGGCCCATGATGTCTTTCGGCCCATATGAGGCCCTATGTAACTCTTGGCCTATTAACAGCCCGTGGTGAAACTGGCCCGTAATGAACAGTGTAATACTTTACACCCATTAACGGCCCGTGGTGAAACTGGCCCGTAATGAATAGTGTATCACTTTATACCCATTAAGGGCCCGTTATTCCGTTGGGCCATTTCCATCCCATGTTATCTTTCGGCCTTCTCAGAGCCCATTTATTCTTGGCCTCATTTCCAGCATTCGTTTACTTACGGCCCGTTACTGTCATTTTCTGCTTATGGGCCAAATTCAGCCCGTGGTTACAGTCGGCCCGTTTGTGGTCCGTTAACACGTTGGGCCGTTTTCATAGCATCATGATATACGGCCTATTAACGATGGCCCGTTATGGTCGGCCCATGAACGGACGATTCCAACTCTAGCCCGTTTACAGCCATAATGCGACTTGTTATTGGCCCATGTTTGGCCAATCGATCATACTACCCGTATAAGGCCCATTGATGATACGGCCCATAGAAGGCCCATTGTTTCTGCGGCCCGTAGAAGACCCATTGTTTCTACGGCATGTAGAAGGCCCACTGTTTATACGGCCCGTAGAAGGCCCACTGTTTCTATGGCCCATAGGTCCAATGTCACTACAGTAAATATTAGCACATGGTTATTCTGGTCTAGTTTTAAAAAATAGGTTATTGCAGCCACTAGCAAACCATAGAAAAAGAACTGCACTGACTACAAGCAAACAAATAAACAAGACAACAAGGAAATAAATAAGCAAGCAACTTACACTAGGCTATCCCGGCTATTACACATATTACATCCACTTGGCATCAAAGTTCGCCACTAGTGCAAATATAGGGAACACAACAGCATATAAACGCTGCAGCAAAACAAGTCCAGAACTGAAACCACTTCAGAAGAGCTCAAGAAACAATATCCTGGGTACCCATAATGCTGGCAAGATGCTTAGCAAGCTTATTAACTTTCTCTTGTTTGGCACTTAAGTCCTCCAGCGCTTTCTGTTGCACCAGAAAGTATGCATCTGAATTCTGCAGGGACTTCCTCGGTCCTTTGGCTTCCTGTCGCATAACATCTGATCAATGTCTTTCAACTTGAAGTTGAGACTCAAGAAGCCGAACTAATTCAGGCAACGAGTTCGAAGAGCTGGTGCCAGCAGTGGTAGCCAGTAACTCGAACACTACATCAAGACAGGACTTTGGGGTTGTCTCAGTGTCCTCAATATAGTTTTTATCAGCTTTCTTCGAGACCAATAGGGTTGTCTCACTATCTTGAACCTTATCTGCATTACTTCCTTTACCATTGCATAACAGGGTACTCTTCTCCAATATTTTATCTGCGTTCTAAAAGAGAAACAACCAAACACATCTCAGGTTTACAATGTAGTATATGAAACTCATTTTTGTAAACCAGTTCAATAAAAAGGTGGACAGGATAACAGCATGAAACAAACATATATCTATGTAGTATGGTCACTGTATGGTCTATATCATTCTAGTTTATGTTGCCAAATCAAGATAGATACAGTTCGAATCATATCTATTTAAGACAAAGTAGCATAGACAGAATATAAGTGTGGGAAACTACACAGCAATAACAACACTTGTAATGTGCATGGCATGAGAACATAACTGTTTATTCAATTGAAACTGAAATCAACATAGAGCAAGTTACAACAGCAAACAGCCAAACACGTTGAAGAAACAAGTTTAAAACATACCTATTGCACCATTGGAGTTTCAATTG
Source organism: Triticum dicoccoides (assembly GCF_002162155.2). NCBI lineage: Eukaryota > Viridiplantae > Streptophyta > Magnoliopsida > Poales > Poaceae > Triticum > Triticum dicoccoides. Next base: position 269,201,842 of record NC_041385.1, on the reverse strand, counting down.
CATCCTTCAAATTTGAAATTGGTTGGTATCAGTAAATAGAGTGATGCAAGAGCAAAGTATTATGAACCATAGCTACGGAACCTGACCTGAGAACAATTCCTCTTCTGCTTTAAGCATTGACTTCGGGTTCGGAGTGGTGGTCCTCGTGACTTGGGCACTGAAGTTGCCTTACTAACTGCTCGTGTTTGGGTGCTGTGTGGTGGAGACGATGTTGTGTCAACGGGAGCTGGGTGTCTATCTGCCGGGGTTGGGGTTAGAAGGGGTGTAGCTGGTTCTCTGTCCAACTGGGTAGGGGTACAATCTGCATGAGTTTGGGTTATGTGTGGTGGGGCTGATTCTTGGGCAAGTACAACCATGGTTCTATCTGCATCGACAGGTAGCACGATCTTTTCTGAAGACCGTGTTTTTACTCCCACATATACTGCCATCACTCCCTCCAATTGAAATGGTTGATAAACAAGAAAAGTAATTGAATGTACACACATTGTAAGATAGACAGGTGCAATGGCTAGTAGGGAAGAAAACAAGGCATGAAATAATTCACATTTATGTTGTCTAAGCAAATAGAATAGTAGGACATAATTTCACATATATGATGGCTAATTAAACAGGATAGCATGACACAATTTCACATGTATGATGGATAACTAAACACGATAGAATGACATACTTCAAAATATGATGACTATGTAAACAGGATGACATGATATAACTATACAATGTGTCTATGAAAGTGGTTGGCATGCCATAAATCACAAACATGCCGTCGATGGAAACATGATGGCATGATATAATTCACGGATAGAATGGCATAATTTAAAATATGATGACTATGTAAACAGGATGAGATGATATAACTATATTATGTCTTTAGAAAATTGGTTGGCATGCCATTATTCAGATACATGCTCTCTATTTAAACATCATGGCATGACATAATTCAAATATATGATTTATATACTAAGGGAGTGAGCAGAGGGCAATTGCATATATGATGTGTCAACTAAGGAGATGGCATTCAATATTGTGTATATGATGTAAAAACTAAGCATTGCAATAGAATATATGCATTATATGAGTAATATAACCCTGTCAAGTTTGAGAAAACACCTCAGGGGGATAATAGGACTGGTCATCTGCCTCTGAATCCTCCTCTGAAGAGCTATCTGTAACCAGCAAGATATCTGCTTCAGCAGGTAGCATTGTCTCCTCTGAAGAGCTTGTTTTCACTCCAGATTTCTCCATCACCAATTCAAATGGCTGATGCACAGGAAGAGCTGTTGAATATACAAACGTTGTCGACAAAAGCAATGAGAAATATAAAAAAAGGATGGCATGATATAATTCACATATATGACACTTGCCTAAACAGCATGGCATTGCATAATTCACATACATAATGCCTTGCAACAAGATAACATTGCATATTTCACCTATATAATGTCTTGCAACAAGTTGGCATTTCATAATTCACATATATGGTAATTAGACACTAAACAGGTGGCATTCACACAAAGCATGTCTAAACTAAGCAAATGACATAGCAATGCAAGATACCATACGCACGATATGAGTAACATAACCTGCCAAGTTAGGGCATGCACATCAGGGGGGAAATATGACTAGTCATTTGTCTCTGAATCCTCCTCTGAGGAGCTATCAGTAACCAGCAAGACATGCGCTTCGTCAGATAGCATTATCTGCTCTGATGTCACATCCCTAGCTTCTGGCAATGCACTAGTGCTAGTCTGTGGTGATGCATCATGTTTCCTTTTACAGAAAATTGAAATGGGGATTGTCCAAATCCTAGCATTAAAGGAATTCACTAGGTTCACCTAAAATATTTTCAGTAAGTCCAAATGGCTTTCAAATTTTTTCATCATTTATGGGAAATACTGTAAACAGTAGCCAGAGGTGATGCACATTTTTCCATGACATATTTGGGCTCTGAATTAAATCATACTTTATTTGAATTTGGACATTTAAATTCTATAAAATATTTTAAATGTCCAAATAATCCTAAACTTAAATGTTCCATGTTATTTATATTCTAAATAGTGGGCATGAGCAGTTTGGTGATTTTTGAAAGTGCCTAAGCATTTTAGAAAACCCACAAAGTTACAGAAGAAATAGAAAACAGAAATAAAAGGGAGAGAGAGACTTACCTGGCCTCATTGTGCAGGCCACCAGGCCGGCCCAGCTGGCAGCCCACCTGCTGGCCCAGCCCAGCAGCCCTACCCCTGTCGTCTTCGTCGTGCGAGGAGACAGGTGCGTGGCAAGAGCGCCGACGATGCCTTGCCACCTCCTGCTTCAGCCGCGCAGCCTCGACCCCCCCAGGCGTGCCACGGAGACGCCACGCAGCCCCCCTACTCCTCTTGCTCTCTCCCCGTGCTCATTCCCTCCCCCGGATCTCTCTCCCTCACGCACCGAGCGGAGTCCGTCGCCGCCGTTCACTGACACCGCGTCCACCGAGCTCCCCTCGCCCCTCTGTTTTGTCCAACGGGCTCGCCTCGACGCCGTGGATCACCAAGACGAAGCACACGCTCGCGGGATGCCTGAAACGTCGCCATCAAGCTCATCATCATCCTCTGCCCCGAGGATCGCCGCCCGTTGATTCACCGCCCCGAGCGCCTCCCCGAGCCCACGGAGCTGCTCTTCGGCCTCCCTGTGAGCTCCTGTTGCTTCCCCCTCGCTCCCCCCTCCGTTCCCGTCCCCTAGCCTCGTTTTCTGATCGAGCCCGAGAGCTCACCACCGCCGGCCATGGCGCTGCCGTAGCTAGAGCACATGCACGACGCATTAGAGCCCACCCCCATGCTGAGCGAGTCCGCAGGACTCCGTAGCAACCCGCAGCTCGTCCTCCCGTGCACCAAAACGCCGTGTCCAAGCGTGCCCGTACTCCGGCCGCCGCGGAAGTGCTCGCCGCCGTCAACTCCGGCCATTCCAGAAACTGCCACTTGCACCATCCAACGCGCCTCCGTGCGGGCTTTCGAAAGAGCCTAGCCGTGCTTCGAACGGCCGTCGGAATCAGCCGGCCGGAGTACCTCCGCCATCGGCTATGGTCGCCGGCGGCTAACCGCCAACGTAACCGGCCATTAGGGCATAAGCACCCTACTAACAACTCCCTGGAGTCAATGACAGCCGGGCCCCACCGCCTAACTAACCAGCTAACTAAAATAGTTTAAGGTTAATCAAATTGCAGTGGGCCCACACGTCAGTTTTGACTACGCTGATGTGGCCGTTGACCAGGCCCACTTGTCTGTGACTCCAGCCAGTGCTGTGTCACTGGCCTAGGGGTCCCACCTATCAGGTTTGACCCGGGGCAGCCATGTTGACCCTGCTGATGTCAGCCTGACGCAGTAAATCCTTTTATGAAATTAGTTAATTCTTTTTAATCAGAAAATCCAGAAAAAGGCTTAACCTTCTAAAAATCATATAAATTCAACTGTAACTCCAAATGAAATAAGTTATATATGAAAAATGATCAGAAAAATCCAATCTATCCATCTGCACTGGTTTCATGCATGTTTAAGCAACTTACACCTGCTGTTTATATCAAAACATGATAATGCACTTTATTAAGTCATAGTTTCAATTTGAACTTGAACCTTGGGTTCAAACTAACTCAAACCCATCTGATTATAGTTGCATTAGCCAACACACTCATTTTGCCATGTCATGATCATGCATCATATTGTGCATTGCATTGATTGTGTTTCCTTCTGTGTTGCCGGTATTTGTCCACTCTTGATAGACGTGATACCGACGATGAGATCGATGACACCGATGAAGAGCTATACTATCTTCAGAAGTGGCAGGCAAGAAAAACCCCCTTGTTCATTCCAATACAATCCCACTCTCTCGCTCCTGCTCTCTTTTACTGCATTAGGACAACAACGATTCATCTATTACTTGCTGCGGTAGCTAAACCCCTTTATCCTCTGCATGACCTGTCATTGCCACAGTAAATAGATGAAACCCACTAGCATGAGTAGGAGTTGTTTGAGCCCTGTTGTGCCTACTCATTCATGCTTGTTTGTCATGCCTGCTACTGCTTAGAGTTGAGTCAGGTCTGATTCATCGGGGATGAATCATAGGTGTGTGAACATGTCCTACTGTGTGTGAGCTAAGTGTGTGAACATGATTTGGTAAAGGTAGTGGTGGGAGGCCATGTAGGAGTACATGGTGGGTTGTCTCATTGCAGCTGTCCTCAAGAACTAAGTTCTGTGTTCGTGATCCATGAAACAGTTACTACCACGCATTGGGCCCGAAACCAATGGACCCTCTCGGCTTCTTAACCACCCTTGTCCTCTGTCCAGGAGTTGCAAGTAGTTTCTGGTGTTTGTAGTATGCTGGAGGCTGTGGGCAGCGCTGACCCGAGGGGTGGGCTGTGATGCGGTAGGAATGTGACCAGGTATGCCGGGCGCCCGTTTGGTGTCGCGAAACCCTGTACACATTGTTCGGGGACGTATGTGGAAACCTCGGCCGGACTCCCTGCGGATGGAACCTGAATAGGCGATAAACCTGGACTAGATACTTGAGTGTTTAGGTAGGTCGTGGCCGACACCCTCGTTGGGCTTCCGCTTGAAGGTTGCCGAGTACATGTCGTGTAAATGGCGGTAAGTGGTGAGAGCGTGTGTGAAGAAGTAGACCCCTGCAGGGTTAACATCATCTATTCGAATAGCCGTGTCCGTGGTAAAGGACTTCTGGGTTGCCTGTACAGTTCATAGACAAGTGAAAGTGGATACTCTAAAATACGCAAGATAAGTGTGAGTGCTATGGATGGCGTTCTCGTAGGAAGACGGGATCGGATCCATAGTGGTGTATTGGTTGGTGAATATGTGGAATCGTGTGCGCCACCTCAAAGAGTTACTTACAGTCGTAGTTTAGGATAGCCACTGAGTCAAAGCTGGCTTGCTGCAGTTAAACCCCACCACCCCCTTTGTTGATAATGATGCATATGTAGATAGTTCTGATGTAAGTCTTGCTAGGTACATTTGTACTCATGTTTGCCTATTTTATGTTTTTGCAGAGAGACTTTAGTCTCACTAGTAGTTCCACTTGGACTTCGACGTTTAGCTTGTTACCTCAGCTACGATCTTGTGCCCCCAGCAGGATCTGGTAGATAGTCAGGCTTCTCAGCCTTTTTCATTTATAGATGTCTGTACTCAGACATGTTAAGCTTTCGCGTGTGTTTTGACTGGTATTCTCTGATTGTTGGGTCATGAGATTCATGTTTCTAATATCTCACTCCTCGGAGCCTAATGAATAAATACTTGAGTTGTAGAGTCATGTTGTGATGCCATGTTGTATTTGCACATATCGAGCATATTGTGTGTATGTTATTGAAATGCTTGGTATGTGTGGAATCTGACTATCTAGTTGTTTATCCTTAGTAGCCTCTCTTACCGGGAAATGTCTCCTAGTGCTTCCACTGAGCCTTGGTAGCTTACTACTGCTCCGGAACACTTAGGCTAGCCGGCATGTGTCCTTCTTTGTTCCTGTGTCTGTCCCTTCGGGGAAATGTCACGCGATGAATACCGGAGTCCTATTAGCCTGCTACAGCCCAGTTTACCAGAGTCCTGCTAGTCCAGTTGCTACAGCCTGGATTCACTCGCTGATGACCGACACGTTCGTTGCTGGGTCATGTATGCTTGTCCCTGTAAGTTAGTGCCACTTTGGGTTCATGACTAGCCATGTCAGCCCGGGTTCTTTGTCATATGGATGCTAGCGGCACTATCATATACGTGAGCCAAAAGGCGCAAACGGTCCCGGGCCAGGTAAGGTGGCACCAGTGGGAATACCGTGCATGAGGCCGCAAAGTGATATGATGTGTTACATGCTAGATCGGTGTGACTTAGGATCGGGGTGCTGACAACTTTGGTATCAAAGCTTGACAGCCTGTAGGATTACCAATCCAAACTGGTCAAAGTTGAGTCTAGAAATTCTAGAGTTATGTAAGGGAATTGATTGTGGGATGGAACGTAAGGCTCTTTTTACTCCTTATACCTTGTGCCCTTCTGATCTGAGTCATCTTATCTTTCCTACGGGGTTAAGGAACTAGGCTTTCTCTTCTATCTATTAGGATCACGTGTTACTAATCCGTAGACTTATACGATTGTTGGATTTAAGCCTCAGTCCAACTCCTACTACTTCTGTATGTTAACTATTGATCTCGAAACCTTGATATTGTGTTTTTGAGTGGTTATGCCACCATTTTTGTAGTATGTCTCAAATCTTTTTGAGCATTTACAGTCGTTATGCTGTCCAAGTCATCCCAGGTTTCTAAATAATATAATGCAATTGCAAAATTCTTTCCCTCTGTTCTGATGTCCTTTTGGGTCAGATTAACCACACTACCCAGTGTGTTGAGGTACTCTATTGCCTCGACACATATGTTGGAGCTATTATTATGACCCTAGATGTCTAGAGTATCACCTAGTAATCTAGCCATGTTCTGTGTCCCAGTGTGATGATTCTGGCCATCATTTTCGAAAGCATCCCGTGATGCCACTTAGTATGTAGGTATTCCACTTCTGGGTTTTGAACCCGAGATTCACCCTACTTACTTCATGTTGATAGTAATTGCTAGATCACTTAGTTTATTAGTAACCTTTTCATTAGTCCTCGAGGTCCGTGGTATTTCCTTCTTCCAAATACTATGAACCACTTACGACAGATGTTTGTTGGATCAAAAGATCACAATAGGAGTGCTCTCAACGGGTTCTCCATTCTATATTGCGACTCTGGCAGTTCAACCTTTCTGCATGGGTTATCCGGAAGAAACCTATTGAATTTGATTCGACATACTAACCTATGCATCCACAACTCAGAAAGTTATATGTTCCTTGAGTTGTTCTCTTTAGTTGTATTCTGACCCTCGTCTATCATTTGATAGTCAAGAGTATGCGTGCATTCACTGTCGATGCCGATTTTTCTTGTGGTCTGTCAAGCCATTCTATTCCGCAATGACTAGGAGAAACAAACTCCAGTACCTCATCCATATCCAGGATTGGGTTAAAGTAGTTGTATTCCGCAGATCAAATGCAATCCAGCTTTTGCTATGTTCTACCTTGGAGTATTACCATCTTTATATCAGGAATATCATGGGAATTGCACCTTCTCCTATGAATTCTTGACATAGTGATACTTCTCGCCATCATTGTTCATCCCTCGGTTTCTGTGTTATTGTAACGGAAATGCCGACAAGTGAATCGTGGTGTGTGAAATCAATACTCCTAGCAACTCCGTTGCTTGGAAGTTAAATGGACAATAACCTCATTCTTAGCGTGTTGATTATTGAGTCATCATCCTAAGGTTGATCGTGCTACCTAGTCCTTATTTCCAGTGCACTCTCCGATCAATGAGCTAGGATAGTGCCAATCGTTGCTTATTTGATCATATCGTCTTGCCCTGAAAAGCAAGATTGTTCTCGAGTTTAGTAACATATCGGTGGTTTGTGATTTTCCGAATATCTTCTCGGTAGTATCACCAGGTCGTCACCTGACTGTTATGTTGAGCTCGTGATCAAGTTGGTTTTCTTATAAACCACCCCTTCTCCAAGAATCTGTGTTGGATACCCCTAAGCTAGTTGGATAAGCTAAACAACAACTTGGAGAGTTCGAAGATAAAAGCTTGTCCGACTTAGTTCATTTTAAGGGATATCTTGTGTGTGTGTGTGTCTGTGTTTTGAAGATAGACGATATCTTCACTGATTGAACCTCGTGGTCAATTATTGGATCTATTGTCTTGCCAAGACTTTGATTTGAGTATGGGCTATCGTCAAATTAAATCAGAACCAACGATGTTCTTAATGTTGTCTTACTCGCAGTTGATTCCTCGAGCATATAACATTATATCCTTAGCTCTGACCAATGCTTTCACCGTGTTCACTTAATTGTGGAATTCCGTTTATATGGAAACCTGGATGAATTGTTGTTGAGCCCATCGACAACATCCTTGTCTTTTCCATAATTTTGTTGAACATTAAGCTAGTGTTGGAAACTTTTGAAAGCATTTCTTCATGCTAGCTCATGAAGCATATGTTCGGATGTAAGAAGTGACTTCCTCCAGTTCATGTGCATTTGATGCAAGTTGTCGTCGTGGATTTGAGAAAGTCAATGTTGCTTCCTCTGGAATCATCCCAAGTCAGTCATGCATGTGCGAAGTATACATTGGTTTGTGAGATTAGCTACCTTCATTCCATATGCATTCCTAGCACACCAAGCCACTGATTGAATTGTTCAAGGAGAAGAAGTTCCTTCTTAAGAGCAAGTCTTATGCAAGGACTTCGATATCCTCGATGATGGTTCCCCTCCTGAACTCGGTAGTGTTTTGTTGTAAGACTACCATGTGTTCATGCTTGTCTAGGCCAACGTGTTCACATGATTGTAGCAGAACCAACTCATGTTTTGGAGCCTACTATCATAGTCCATTTCCCGAGAATCTCGCAACGTCATCTTGTCGATTTGTGTTGCAAACTTTAATTTTTCTTTCTAGACTGGATGAGTCTGGAATATTCCGACACCAACCAGATCTGAATCTCAGGCAGATATGATGGTTGGAACATTTCCCAAGAACTATAGTACTGGTCTCTCGATAACCGGTAAAGTGGATGTCGCGGCTAATACACCCAGCCGAAAGACCTATTATTATAGTATCTTGATTGAAGAAGTTGGCCACCTCCCCATAAGGATGTCGCAGGATTTACCTCTGTAGTTATTCCTTATGGATTCGTGAGCTCCTGAAGTCCGACCTGTTACTTGATGTTCTAGATACCGAACCATTTCAATGAATGGATTACACTAGCACATCAAGGAGAACATTAGAAACGGAGTGCTAAATGTCTCTCGGTCGATCATCCAGATTCTGTTTCCTTGGCCTCGCTAAGGTGAAATCTGAGAAGGTATTATCTTCATTTGCATCTGCATCGTCCATCACTATTCATCATGGTGGTATGTTGTGTTGCCAGGATCCTTGACACGGATATTGGTAAAACCTTGATGAATATGGAAATGCTCAAGTTCTTGAAAGCACGCACAAGCACTAGGTGTTATCATCTGGGATTGCTCCCAGTTTCTTTGGTTATGCTATAACTTTTCAAAAGTGGACTCACTCTCTACTGTTGAGCCTCTCCCAAGTTACTAGAATCATTCCCAGCATTTGCACCTTGTTTCCAGCTTGCACCGCCATCGTGCCACCCTACCCTGGATTACCCTTCTCAGTAATTACTGATCTGGATCATTTTCATATGTGGTCCTACCATGGTTCTCGTCCATTTCCGATGATAAGCAAAATCATCCCTTGTGTTGTCTTCCACAAGGTAGTCCACATCATCCATTCTGGCCCGAGAATGTCATTCTTTCGGACTCCTTCAAATGATCTATTGTGATTTGCCTTAGGCTGGTATAAAGACTTTCAATGATCTCTATATCAAAGGTAATTCTTTTTGCCACTTAGGGTAATAATCTACGAATCGCCCTCCTCCAAGATGTCTCGTTATAGTATCATGGTAACTCAACTCCTCGCTACGTTGACAACCATTCACAACCTTCTTAAGCGTGAAATTGTTGTCTACCTAGTGAACCTTCGACATCTGTTCCACTCCATCCCTTTGGAAGAGTGCTCCGTATCTCAGCTCGAGAGATGTTTCTACGTCTCATTTCAGGAGTTGATCTTGTGATCATTAAGATGATCCATCCATGTGGACATGTTTCGCTCTTTTGTCCTCGTGTAAGTTGAAGATCTCGAAAGCAAGGACGTCAAGATCAATTTGAGTCGACAAATCAACAACCTCGAGAAGATAGTTGGATCATGAAGTTTGTGATGCTTAGTGTCCCCTTTGCCTTCTTACCTCACGTCTTGAATCTCGGGACGAGATTCTTGTTTAGTGGGGGTGAGTTATCACATCCCTAGCTTCTGGCAATGCACTAGTGCTAGTCTTTGGTGATGCATCATGTTTACTTTTACAGAAAATTGAAACGGTGATTGTCCAAACCCTAGCATTAAAGGAATTCACTAGGTTCACCTAAAATATTTTCTGTAAGTCCAAATGGCTTTCAAAAATGTTCATCATTTATGGGAAATACTGTAAACAGTAGCCAGAGGTGATGCACATTTTTCCCTGACATAGTTGGGCTCTGAATTAAATCATACTCTATTTGAATTTGGACATTTAAATTCTATAAAATATTTTAAAGGTCCAATAATCCTAAATTTAAATGTTCCATGTTATTTATATTCTAAACAGTGGGCATGAGCAGTTTGGTGATTTTTGAAAGTGCCTAAGCATTTTAGAAAAGCCACAAAGTTACAGAAGAAATAGAAAACAGAAATAAAAGGGAGAGAGAGAGAGACTTACCTGGCCTCACTGTGTGCAGGCCACAAGGCCGGCCCAGCTAGCAGCCCACCTGCTGGCCTAGCCCTGCAGCCCTCCCCCTGTCGTCTTCCACCTGCCAGGAGACAGGTGCGTGGCAAGAGAGCCGATGACGCCTTGCCACCTCCTGCTTCAGCCGCGCAACCTCGACCCCCCTAGGCGTGCCACGGAGACGCCACGCAGCCCCCTACTCCTCTTGCTCTCTCCCCGTGCTCATTCCCTCCCCCGGATCTCTCTCCCTCATGCACCGAGCGGAGTCCGCCACCGCCGTTCACTGCCACCGCGTCCACCGAGCTCCCCTCGCCCCTCTGTTTTGTCCAACGGGCTCGCCTCGATGCCGTGGATCACCAAGACGAAGGACACGCTCGCAAGATGCCTGAAACGTCGCCATCGAGCTCATCATCATCCTCTGCTCCGACGATCGCCGCCCGTCGATTTGCCGCCCCGAGCGCCTCCCCGAGCCCACAGAGCTGCTCTTCGGCCTCCCTGTGAGCTCCTCTTGCTTCCCCCTTTCTCCCCCTCCGTTCCTGTCCCCTAGCCTCGTTTTCTGATCGAGCCTGAGAGCTCACCGCCGCCGGCCATGGCGCCGCCGTAGCTAGAGCGCATGCACGATGCATTAGAGCCCACCCCCGTGCTCAGCGAGTCTGCAGGACTCCGTAGCAACCCGCAGCTCGTCCTCCCGTGCAGCAAAACGCCGTGTCCAAGCGTGCCCGTACTCCGGCCGCTGCAGAAGTGCTCGCCACCGTCAACTCCGGCCATCCCCGAAGCTGCCACTTACACCACCCGACGTGTCTCCGTGCGGGCTTTCGAAAGAGCCTAGCCACGCTTCGAACGGCTGCCGGAATCGGCCGGCTGGAGTACCTTCGTCGTCGGCTATGGTCGCCGGCGGCTAACCGCCAACGTAACCGGCCATTAGGGCCTAAGCACCCTACTAACAACTCCCTCGAGTCAATGACAGCCGGGCCCCACCGCCTAACTAACCGGCTAACTAAAATAGTTTAAGGTTAATCAAATTGCAGTGGGCCCACACGTCAGTTTTGACTACGCTGACGTGTCCGTTGACCAGGCCCACTTGTTTGTGACTCCAGCCAGTGTTGTGTCACTGACCTAGGGGTGCCACCTGTCAGGTTTGACCCGAGGCAGCCATGTTGACCCTGCTGACGTGAGCCTGACGCAGTGCTGACGCAGTAAATCCTTTTATGAAATTAGTTAATTCTTTTTAATCAGAAAATCCAGAAAAAGGCTTAAACTTCTAAAAATCATATAAATTCAACCGTAAGTCCAAATGAAATAAGTTATATATGAAAATGATCAGAAAAATCCAATCTATCCATCTGCACTGGTTTCATGCATGTTTAAGCAACTTAAACCTGTTGTTTATATCAAAACATGATAATGCACTTTATTAAGTCATAGTTTCAATTTGAACTTGAACCTTGGGTTCAAACTAACTCAAACCCATCTGATTATAGTTGCATTAGCCAACACACTCATTTTGCCATGTCATGATCATGCATCATATTGTGCATTGAATCGATTGTCTTTCCTTCTGTGTTGTCGGTATTTGTCCCCTCTTGATAGACGTGATACCGACGATGAGATCGATGACACCGATGAAGAGCTATACTATCTTCAGAAGTGCCAGGCGAGCAAAACCCCCTTGTTCATTCCAATACAATCCCACTCTCTCGCTCCTGCTCTCTTTTACTCCATTAGGACAACAACGATTCATCTGTTACTTGCTGCGGTAGCTGAACCCCTTTATCCTCTACATGACCTGTCATTGCCACAGTAAATAGATGAAACCCACTAACATGAGTAGGAGTTGTTTGAGCCCTGTTGTGCCTACTCATCCATGCTTGTTTGTCATGCCTGCTACTGCTTTCAGTTGAGTCAGGTCTGATTCATCGGGGATGAATCAGAGGTCTGTGAACATGTCCTACTGTGTGTGAGCTAAGTGTGTGAACACGATTTGGTAAAGGTAGCGGTGAGAGGCCATGTAGGAGTACATGGTGGGTTGTCTCATTGCAGCCGTCCTCAGGAACTGAGTTCTGTGTTTGTGATCCATGTAACAGTTACTACCACGCATTGGGCCCGAAACCAATGGACCCTCTTGGCTTCTTAACCACCCTTGTCCTCTGTCCAGGAGTTGCAAGTAGTTTCTGGTGTTTGTAGTACGCTGGAGGCCGTGGGCAGCGCTGACCCGAGGGGTGGGCTGTGATGCGGTAGGCATGTGTCCGGGTATGCCGGGCACCCGTTTGGTGTCGCGGAAGCCTGTACACATCGTTCGGGGCCGTATGTGGAAACCTTGGCCGGACTCCCTGCGGATGGAACCTGAATAGGCGATAAACCTGGACTAGAGACTTGAGTATTTAGGTAGGTCGTGGCCGACACCCTCGTTGGGCTTCCGCTTGAAGGTTGCCGAGTACATGTCGTGTAAACGGCGGTAAGTGGTGAGAGCATGTGTGAAGAAGTACACCCCTGCAGGGTTAACATCATCTATTCGAATAGCCGTGTCCGCGGTAAAGGACTTCTGTGTTTCCTGTACAGTTCATAGACAAGTGGATACTCTAAAATACGCAAGATATGTGTGAGTGCTATCGATGGTGTTCTCGTAGGGAGACGGGAGCGGATCCATAGTGGTGTATTGGTTGGTGAATATGTGGACTCCTGTGCGCCACCTCAAAGAGTTACTTGCAGTCGTAGTTTAGGATAGCCACTGAGTCAAAGCTGGCTTGCTGCGGTAAAACCCCACCATCCCCTTTGTTGACAATGATGCATATGTAGATAGTTCTGATGTAAGTCTTGCTGGGTACATTTGTACTCACGTTTGCCTATTTTATGTTTTTGCAGAGAGACTTCAGTCTCACTAGTAGTTCCGCTTGGACTTCGATGTTTAGCTTGTTACCTCAGCTATGATCTTGTGCCCCCAGCAGGATCTGGTAGATAGTCAGGCTTCTCAGCCTTTTTCATTTATAGATGTCTGTACTCAGACATGTTAAGCTTTCGCGTGTGTTTTGACTTGTATGCTCTGAATGTTGGGTCATGAGACTCATGTTTGTAATATCTCGCTCCTCGGAGCCTAATGAATAAATACTTGAGTGGTAGAGTCATGTTGTGATGCCACGTTGTATTTGCACATATCGAGCATATTGTGTGTATGTTATTGAAATGCTTGGTATGTGTGGGATATGACTATCTAGTTGTTTATCCTTAGTAGCCTCTCTTACCGGGAAATGTCTCCTAGTGCTTCCACTGAGCCTTGGTAGCTTGCTACTGCTCCGGAACACTTAGGCTCGCTGGCATGTGTCCTTCTTCGTTCCTGTGTCTGTCCCTTCGGGGAAATGTCACGCAATGAATACCGGAGTCCTGTTAGCCTGCTACAGCCCGGTTTACCGAAGTCCTGCTAGCCCAGTTGCTACAGCCCGGATTCACTCGCTGATGACCGACACGTTCGTTGCTGGGTCATGTATGCATGTCCCTGTAAGTTAGTGCCACTTTGGGTTCATGACTAGCCATGTCAGCCCGGGTTCTTTGTCATATGGATCCTAGCAGCACTATCATATACGTGAGCCAAAAGGCGCAAACGGTCCCAGGCCAGGTAAGGTGGCACCCGTGGGAATACCGTGTGTGAGGCCGCAAAGTGATATGATGTGTTACATGCTAGATCGGTGTGACTTAGGATCGGGGTTCTGACATCTGAAGACCTTGTTTCCACTCCAGATTTTACCATGACCGTGCCGAATGGCTGATGCACAGGAAGAGTAATTGAATGTATTAAAATTGTTGACAAATTTAACACATACTAAAAAAATTCTGGCATGATATAATTCACATATAAGATGACTGGCTAACCAGGGTGGCATTGCAAAATTCACATATGTGATGCCTGGCTAGACAAGATGGCATTGCATGGTTCACATATACGATAAAGAAACTAAACAGATGGCATTGACACAAAGCATGTCTAAACTAAGCAGATGCAAGGCACCATATGCATGATATTACCAACATCAGCATGCCAAGTTAGAGCGAAGACCTCATGGGGTAAATAGGAGTGGCCTTCTCCTTCTGAATCCCCCTCGGAACAATTATCTTCCTCTTAATTATGATCCAAAATGGGTGGAGGGGGTTGCCTTTGCACCCACCATGGAACGATGTCTGCATGAAATTTTATTGCCACGCAAGGCTCGTCTCTTTTGCTCTACATGATCAGTTCCATTGTGTACAATAATTGGCATGCATAGGAATAAAACATAGTGAGATTATGTAAGGAGTGCATGCACAAATATAGAGTGATGGTAGCAAACTGTGGATAGACCCAAAACCAATGATAGCAGGCAAATAATAGCTTTAGTTAAAAAATACAGATAATGGCTCCTTTAATGTTTGTTTGCACCCAACATGAAACTCATAGTAGACACCGGAGATTAACCAGATAGTAGACAGATAGTACTGATTGCTGCCCCAATATGTACCCCACAACCATTTAAAAACTCAAGTTTCAGCATTAGTTTGGACCTGACTCGGAGTCTAATAGGTGAACACAACGATAATGTAGCATGTCATCATATTAAGCGACGCATAATGTAAGCAGACACGGAAGAGTGCGACCTCTCTTGCGGACCCGTGTAGTCATCAAGGTCATCTGCTTAGTTGATGATGGTAATGTAGTTGTCATGGCTGCCGGCGGCGGGGAAGAAGATCTGTGGCCTCGAAAGACAGTCTGGAGAGCGGATCCCTGCTGTGGTGAACCCTTCTGTCATTGGAGCAGCTGAGCTGGGGCGGAACACAGCGCCGTAGGAGCAGGACAAACCACACAAGGTTTTCTTTGACACATATCTGTAACAGAAGTAATTGAGTAAGGGCTTGTTTGAATTTGAGGATTCTAACAATGCAGGGATAGGAAATAGATAGGAATATGATAGGAATGCACGTGCAAAATAGAGAATTTAAAAACACAGGATTTCTGCCAATCTGGGTGTTTGATTCACAACAATTGGAATATCACAGGATGCAAAAAAGCATGGTGAGATTAAGTCAAACCACAAGAAAATGTACGGTTATAATGCTATTATGCTACTATCTCTTAGTCTTTTGCTTGATGAATAGGAATATGAAAAGGAGGAGAAGTGGAAATTAGAATTCCTACGGTTTTTCTTTCAAGGAGACACTAAAGGGACAAATCCTACAGTTTTCCTTTGCTCCATTAGTTTGCACCAAATTCATGAAAAGTAGTACCATAGGAAACTTTCCAATTCCTATGTTTTTCATTCACTTTTCCTTTCAAGCACTGGCGATTCTAGTAGGCAGGCTTGAGAAAGGAAAATCGTACATTAAATTATTTTTTTTTGCTACTTCTATTACTTTGGACCCAGGCCACTCCCATACTAGCTCAACTCCCAAGCCCATCGACAAATGCCCAACTCAAACGCACAGAGACAAATAATGATGGCGTTCTAGAGAGCCCATCATGGATAGCTTAGTTGCCTGGTACCTCACTGCTTGTCATATAGTAGGATAAAATAATCATATTTCCCATTACTACGAGTGCTCAATGGACAATATATATAACATGTAGAGTAAAAAAGAGATGCAACAAGTGTACAACCTCTTTGGCGAAGCCATGTCGATCTCAGCGTGATTGGGTGTGCCGGTGAGGATGCTCCGGCTGACTTTGCTGTCAGAGGAGGGGAAGAAGATCTTAGGCGTCTGGAGATGGAGCCCGAGGTACTGCTCTACTGTGATGGAGGGTTTCATCGTTGGAGCAGCTCCAGTGAGTTGTACGACGCCGAGGCTGAAGCAGGACAAGAGAGACAATGAACAACGTTAACCTGAGTGGAATTCTAATAGCATCTCCAATACATGACGTAAAATACATAACCACAAAGTGCTAGATGTAAAATACATCAGCCGCTCATCTCGGAACTTAACTGTCGAAACTGAACTTAACTGTCGAAACTGAAGTTAACTATCGAAACTGAACCTAACTGTCGAAACTGAATTTTGCTGTCGAAACTGAACGCACTAGCAAGGTGAGGCTACACGTCGGTCGACTGACTTTTTCATCTCTGGTCAATCGATTTTGCAGCCGTTGGATATGAACTCAAGGGCCTGCGGTTCATCTTCAACCTCCACCCCCCTGAGCGGCCAGCCACCACCAGCCAAACAGCAGCCCCCCCGCCGCCCGCGACCGGCGGTGCGCCGCCCTTCCCGCCCCGAAAACACTCTCCACCGCTGGTCCGCCGCCGCCCTGGCCTTCCCTCTAGCCCCCCCCCCGTGCCGAGCTTTTTCTCCGGCAATCCCCACGCCACCGCCACGCCAA
>NC_041385.1:269167763-269184664 GCF_002162155.2 Triticum dicoccoides | reverse complement strand
AGATAGATAGTGGGGTACCTCTCTGGTGAGCCCCCCTCCCCGCAGTGGCTGGTTCTTCCTTCACCCCGGTGAGCCCGCCCCTTGAAAATCGCCTGACCCAAAAGTCGATTCAGTCGATTGAAGTGTAGCCAAATCGGAGCAGCATCGCAAGCAAGAGCAAGAGCGAGAGCAGCAGCGCGAGAAAGAGCAATAGCAAGAGCAGACCAGGCAGGGGACCGAGAACAAGAGCAGAGCAGCAGCGCGAGCGAGAGCTAAAGCAGCAACAACTCCTACTACTGATGTGGACGTCGCCGCCGAGGGAGCGATGCCGTGGAGGAAGTCGTCGGCGACGCTGCCGTGGATGGAGCCGCGCCGTGTCGGCTCGGGACCGAGCGCCGGCAGCACCGTGAGATCGAATAAAGAAGAAAATGCGGCAATTAGTGTACAACCTCTTTGGTGGTGCCGATTAGGCTGCAGCTTCATCCGAGGAAACGGTGATGATGATGCTCTTTTGGTGGTGCAGGTGAAGAAGGCGGTGTGGGAATGGAGGTGGCTCAAAAGACGAGAGGAACATCGGGGTAGCTCCTTGGAGGTGGAGGACGGGATGGCTGAACCGGCGGGATGATGAGATCGACGACGGATCCTCATCCGATCCGGTGGATGAGGGACGTCGAGGTGTTGCTGTGGACGACGTCGTCGGGGAAGAGGCTCCGGCTGGGTGGCGGGCGGAGCAAGGTGTGGGGTATCGTTGCGGGTTTTCGCGGCCTCGATGTACGAATGGGTGGGCGGATGGGATGGCAGTGGGGAACCATGGCTTAGAGACGTGCTTGTCCGAAATGTGGGGTAAGTTACGAAAGTACCCCCCACCGATTTGAGGCGGTTCTTTCGGTTCAGGGGTACCACGGGCATTTCGTGTGTCAGGATTTCACAAGAGGTGGGAGTTTTCACGCGCGTTATAATTTCGGAATACCACGGCGCGGGTTGAGATGGAGGGAGTTGTCAGAGCACAACGAGACAAAGATATATCTTAAACATTTCAGGCTAACAAGGCGCGGGTTAAAGAGGCGGGAGTTTTGCAGCACGATAGACAGAGACGCTAGCTTCAATTTTTGGCATAACAAGGCGCGGCTTGAAATTTCGGAAGAACAAGCTTAACGTGTACCCTAAAAGATAGACAATTTGCACCTCAACATGCACAACACACACACAAACACCATTTAGACTAGAGTAAGGTACACATGCATTGCATGCATGAGATTTGGCAACCAAATTATGAATAAATACCACATTATAGCATGCAAGCTTTGAGTCATATATGCATGATGTAGATGTTCGTTTAATTCTTATAGTTCATTTCATTCAAAATTATCTAGTTTTTATAAGAAAGTTAATCTATTTTAAGATTCATGGAATTGTGCATTGTAAGACATAAAGTAAAAACAAATAATGGCAAATCATGTAGAAAAACATTTGGGCAATTCTGATACGGAAGATTCTAGAACAAATAAGAAGTGCTTGTGTTTTGATGTTTGTGCATTATGCTTAAGTTCAACCATGGAGTCTTCTAGATTATACATGTGCCAAAATCTGGTGGAATCTAGATGATATCCAACGGCCAATAGTGCTCAAATTTGCCATCTTTGGACTATGGGATTCGCCTCATCCAACGACCATCTTTCAAAGTTGAAGTTACCCGCACACAATATAAAATAATAATATAATATAGGGGTATAGATATAGATATGTGATGCGAAAGCCGCCAATCATCTCCAATTAGAATAGTGTGTCCATGCACGGATGCGACGTGGGCAAATGATGTCTTCCATCGGTATCTCAAATTCAAATCAGTCTGACCTTGTTCAATGTGTATACATTACAACATGCTCATTTCCAAACCACACCACGCAGATCTCCGTTATATTCATGCATGCATGGGTTTCAAACATCAGGATCTCTTATTCAAATATTTGAATTCAACTTTACATTTATTATGACCTCACCTATTCTTTTATGCCCACACAGTAGTCTTCTCTTTATAATTGTACTACTAACTTCCTCTCATGCATGCATGCACACACACTACCAGTCGGCATTATCTATCGCATGCATGCAATCTTTTTCTTCAGTTCGGTCTCCCATGAAGGCACACACCCACACACATCCCCCTCTCCATCATACCGGGCATTCTTTATCTCTCACGCGTGCATGCGCAATGATCGATGTTCCTCTATGTATGTGTGTATATAGCTAGGTCCTTCATAGTTTTCCACACAAACCGATCAATCGATATATCCAGTGAGGTCTCACCCTCTTTCCCACGTCCACATCGATCAATCTATACCTCTCTATATAGGATTAACATAAATAGCTAATACACCCACATTAATTATATATCCAACATCCCCCTCTCATCATCCATGCCTTCCACTTCATCTCTCAGACGCGTGCACAATGGAAAAGACAGGGGTAATATGGGCCCTGCTCCACCCCCCCTAACATCACTATATATCGAGGCTAATATGAATTTGATCATTAGACAATTGCTCCTAAAAAGGTTTAATTTCATGAATTTACCCTCCTCGTAAATGATTAGCAATGCTTTGCCCCCTAGCTCATTTATTTTTCATGGCTCCGCCACTACGTGCAACAGCGCACGTGTTCGCCCCCTCTCTCTAAATATCGATCTCGCATTTGTGCATTCCTTCATAGTCTCCCTCCACTCAGCCGCTCGCACCATCTTCTAGCCCCCCACCGGATTTTGCCACATGTACAATCTAGCAGACTCCATGGTTGAACTTAAGCATAATGCACAAACCTCAAAACAACAGTGGTTCTCTTTTGTTCTAGAATCTTTCGTATTATAACTGCCCAAACTTTTTTTCTAGTTGAATTGCCATTATTTGTTTTTACTTTATGCTTTACAACGCACAATTCCATGAATCATAAAATAGATTAAGGGCTTCTTTGATTCAAAGGATTCTCAAAGGAATTTTGGAGGATTCTAATCATTAGGAATTTTCCTATCTTGGTTGTTTGATTCGTATGATTGTAAACCATAGGAATTTTTCCATATGATTCATTTGCACTAGATTTCATAGGAAACATCCCATCCACTCAAACCTCTTTGAAAGAATTCTGTGTTTTTTCTATGCACAATCAAACACTCGTACAATCCTGTAGGATTCAAGACGACATTCCACTATAATCCCATGTTTTTCCTATTCACGCGTTCTTAGCTTTTTTATAAAAACTGATTTTATTTTGAATGAGATGAAATATAAGAATTAAACGAAGGGCTACATCATGCATATATGACTCAGAGCTTTCATGCTATGGTGTGGTATTTATTCATAATTTGGTTGCAAAAATCTGATACGTGCAATGCACATGTACATTACTAGTACTTCGAGTATGTGCAAAACACGTAAATTAGAATACCAATGGCATGCTACACAATGTCTCTCTTACAGTTCATGAAGCCATGTGGCACATGTGGAGGCGTTGTCGCGACCTCCTTGCGTGGATTGATCACAGTGGCGTGCTGCTGGTTCCAGAAGAATGTACTCGTCCTCCCTGAGCCATACTGGCGATACATGCACGAAGCAAAGATGTGCACGCATGCCATGCACACACTCATTCCCTCGCACGCACACGCGGTACACGGGTGGATGCAATTTTGAACCAAGATCCACCCCATGTGATAATTTGACACGTGTAAAGTCGTTCACTTTATTGATGGTCAATTAATACAGCGCATGCAAATTGAGTGGATGTGAGGGCGGAAGAAAGACATTATTACTCCACTGCGCGCATGTGAGTAGTTAAATCGTGGGTTGCTAGTAGTACTTTCATTGGTCTCCTTCGTATTTTGTGCCAAATTTTGATAGTAACATAATATTTACGCATTTGAGCTGTGTAGTACTTGAAATTTATGTCCCGCTAAACTCATCGGGAGCCGTTTCGGGCCTCGAAACCAAAACCATCAATTAATCTTTACCTTGTTCCCATCACATTCGAAAGCCTGCTCACACCTACTAGTACGTACCAAACCTGAACGTGTTCCCACTATGCAGGTATTAGTACTACTAGTGCTAGTACTTAGGTTATAAAAAGGGGAACTACCTAACCGAAAATTACTCTACCTTTCCTCCTCATAAGTGCTTCTTCTTCGTCCGTCGTTGCCATGGCCGGTGAGCAGAGCTCTAGGTCGAGAACTACTCGTAACAAGGGAGCGGCAACCAAGGGTGCGGAAAAAAAAGAGGGCTCGCCGCCACGCAGAGACCTCGAAAGATCTCTCATGGGCAGGCGATGGCTCCCAGGAGCGCCCTAGCCGTGGAGGCGAACATGCCGAGTCGGCGGAGCTGGAGTCGTTATCCCTCGACGGCATGCTCGATCAGCTCAATAAGCACCTCAATAAGCAGAAGGAGTTCATCCAAGGCTTGACGGAGTTGCTGAAGGAGAGCCTCGACGACATGCCCACTGAGCTCAATCAGCAGGGGGAGTTGACCGCAGGCTTGGTGATGCTGCTGAAGAAGAGCATTGCCTCGGAGAAGAAGGCGACCGGCAAAATCCTGCGACTTCAGGAGGACAGGGCGAAGCTCTGCCACGAGATCGACCTATTGAAGGAGAAGAACGCCGGCTGGAAGAAGCTGCATGAGAATAGTAGTTCCTCGATGAAGATGCTACAGGCCCAAGTCATGGAACAGAAGGAGGAGTTGGTGAAGCTCCGCATCGAGCACCCGGCTACTGTCAAGGTACATAATGCGGCCGTGGAACAGATGATGAAGGCTCGCGTCGAGAAATCCCGCGTCATGGACAGAATGAAGAAGATGGCGGAGGAGACGCGCAAGGATATGGAGGTCGTGGAGGCGATGAAGAAGCAGTTACGACTCCGCGGCGAATTAGATCATTTGGGGTGATAATCTTCCTTCTTATTTTGCTGTTGTGTTTCATCTTTTGCTTCGGGTGTTTCGCCGCACGTGTCACGTTCTCTGCGAGGCATGAATAGAACAATGTTTTTTTTGAGGGAATGAATAGAACAATGCTAATAATGAGATGCCTAGCAAATTAGATCATTTTTTATCGCCATATGGCACTGGGCTATCGTGTTTCGTGCTCCTCCGTCGCATTACTACTCCAGTGGAAAACTTGAGTATACCGCACGGTTCTTTGCTCCTCCTCGATCAGGTCGTCGGCGCATTTATACTAGCAGTCAAATCACAAGGCCCCGCCTTCCAGCAATAATGAGTCGTCAAATCACAAAGTCCCTCGCCTCTCGTGAAACCGACCAAGCTAGACTGCCCCGCCCTCTAGCCTTTTAAAAAATGTATACTTTTGTACAGCAGTAGTATCGATGGATTGAGCCATGTAGCAAAACTTGAAATTAAAAAAAGGTGGTACATATAGAGAGAGCTTGTCGCCAAATTATGCATATAGTACTATTAAAAAGGCTAGTCACAATAATGGTGTCCAGCACAACCCACCCCTCAAATAAAACTAAGCACCCTGGAATTCTTTGACAAAACTAAGCACCCTGAAATTCTTTCATAACTAAACTGCTGGCGATATGATGTTGGCCATATATATTGTACGTATATAATGTGAATAAACAAGTGGTAGTACTATACCAACTAAAAGATGAAATGTAAGAAATACTAGTATGTACTTACTGAAGAGTTAAAGTAACAAGAAGAAACATAACATAGTTCTGCTGGGGGCTCAGCACAACACACCCCTCAAATTAAATTAAGCACACCTGAAATTAAACTTTGCAACTATTCCGGTAGACACTGCATTAGAACCACCATGAGCAATGACACTGCCACCTTACTCGGAGTCATCGTCATCCTTGTCCCTCTTCCTCTTGGCCGATACTTCTTTGCTTGAACCGCCAACTTGGCTGTTGCTCTTCATCCAACCCTTGTAGATATTGAAACAAAGGTAACCATCCATTGCAGCGTACTGGATGTGGTCTATATCTAGTACATTACGCTGCCATGCATGACGATGAAACGTGTATGGAGGTTTCTCTAGTTTACCGTATGAAGGATGAACCATGGCTCCTGCCAGGGTCAGCATTGAAGGCTGACGAGAGGACACCAGCTGATTCTTTTGGAGGTCAAAGGTGTTGCCTACAATGAGGCCTATCCGACGCAGGACTTCTTTGTCATTACCAAAGTCTACAGTAACGAATTTGACTAGGTTCCTCTCGAGGAAGTCCTTAAAATCCTGGCACTCAACATCGGCATGGCATATGTGGTAGACCAAGCATAAGTCATGCACACAAACCTGGATCATGACGGGCTTCTTTCTCTCTTCGTCCTTTAGATCCTTCTCTCGTCCCACGACTGTGGTGTACTCAACATCTAGCCCGGCGACCCACTCATCATGTGAGTCTTCGAACATGCGTCTGAAGCAAGAAAGGCATCCGTTCACCGTCGTGGAAGAACGGGTGTAGATGACGTCAAACTCATCGCCGGTGATGGTCCTAACCTTGTACTCACCGTAGGTCGGAGAGATTGACGCCATGGATTTGGGAGGAGGGTTAGGATTAGTGGAACTGCCGTAATGTGAATGGATGGGACTACTAGGAGCGAACCGCCATAGTATTAAAGGACGTGCAGGGACGAGTAGGAGCGAACTGCCAGCGTGTGAACGGCAGGCTAGTGGCTTTCCATTCTCCCATGATACGGGCTTTCGAGAGCCCTTGGATCGGAGATCAAACGGTTGCATGGTGTGATTCTAGACCTATGGGTGAATATCCTATCCTGGAGGGTTATTCTGCAAATTTTCAGCAACTTAGCATGCGACCATTTGATCTCAGATCCAAGGGCTGCTAGCAGCCCATATCATGGTCGCGCCTACCACGACCGTCGCGTCACTCGCGCAGTCGCGCCCTTGGAGATTTAGCACGGTGCGTTAGGCTATCTGATGTTGGCATGTCATACATAGTCATCACTTAGCCACTCATACTACAACAAGGTTGGCTATAAGTGTATTTTTTTACTCCTCTCTATCTCTTTGTTCGTACTCCCTCCGTCCCATAATATAAGAATGTTTTTGACACTAGTGTAGTGTCAAAAATGTTCTTATATTATGGGACACAGGGAGTACTAGTATTTATTGCATTTGCCAAGGAGTGACCTCTTCCAATGAAATGGTGTTGCTAAGTTTTCTTCATTTAATTAGCTATAGACTCAAAATTGTCTTTTCACCTAGGTACACGCGCTTAGCACCGTTTCTTCCTTGGGTCGCCAAACTAGTCTCTCTCTTCTTGATTAACTTGCCACATCAGAATTTATGCCTATGTGGCAAGCTTAAGCACCTGTAGGAGCAAGTAAGTACAATAGTGCGCTTTACATGGCATTTTTGCATATGTGGAGGAAGAGAGGCAAGGAAAAAGTGGAGAAGTGGGCTCTCATGCAAGAGCCAGCCTCTACTACTACATGGTGGAGCATTGGGAGAGGCACTTGTATGGAGGTGGTCAGGAATCGGGAGACTCACGTCGGTCGTAGCGCCGCAGTTAAAATGGTAATGGCAAGTCAAATCACGGGCCCCACCTGTCCAGCAGTAACTCGCTATCAAATCACACAGCCCTACGTTTGCAGCAGCCTACTCCCTCGTCTTCTCGCGTCTCTGTCGAACCGACTAGGCGGAACTGTCCCGCCGCCTACCGGGCAGGAAAAGCCCCGCCCTAAACTATTAAATGGTATACAGTATACTCATTTTGTATACATGGATTGCGCCCGCGCCATGGAGCAAAGCGTCTAGAATACGGTGGTACACATGTACGGAGTATACAGCACGCCCGTCGCATTCGCGTCGCACCCCAGATGGTCGGTTTGGTCTGTCACGCTGCTCTTTGAATGGAACGCGCGTCATATTGCGTTCACACACACATGTGGGACGGCAATTGAGAACCGACCATAGGCACTCCCCGGCCCCGCAAGTCGGGTGACTTAATAGAAGAGGGAGACGAGCGATAGTACTAAAGAAGTGTTGTACTACGTTTGTGCCTGGACGATCCCTGCAAGACATGGAAGATCAGTTCGTCCATGCATGTGACCAGACTCCAGCAGACACGCCTGGATTGGCTATCGTCTACATATCGTGCAGACTGTGTTGTACATGGTTGTAGTTGTGATGAGAAATCTAAAAAAAGGTTTCTTGTCATCTCACAAAATTATGTGTCATGTGCTTCGGATCACTGCGAGGGTTAAACAGCGACAACTGAGTTGGGCTAGTCATTGGGGGCACATGCACGAACAGTGACTACTCGGCTGCCATCTAGGTCAAGCCGGCTATGTTAATTAGGACATCTATCGACGGATCCCTTTTCTACGAGTTTATCTTTAATTTGAGCTTTGTTCCTCGTCTAGTTTGTCCATCGGGATTCATGTTGTCTCCTTTGGGCAGTGAGGTTATGATTTCTTGTCATGTGGCATTTTTTCGTGTTATATGTTATAATCCAGCGCTTCAGATCAAAATGACGACAATTGCGCCTCCGGGCCACGTGCATGAAGACTTCTCGACAGTCATTGACGAGGTCAAGACGGCTCCGATAGACAAAAGAAAACTAAGTACTACTCCACTATATAGGCAGGAGCCTCCGCGCTTGCTTGCTAGTGTTGCTCTCTTCACACTGTCTCGGCCTCTCTAGATCTAAACGCGACAGCGGTGGCCACTCTCTCTCTCTCTCTCTCTCTCTCTCTCTCTATCTCTCTCTTTGCTCACCGCTGGTCACAGATCCAGCCGGATCCTCTCCGCCAGGGAAGGTGACAAGGTGCAACGTTCACGCGGTCATCCTCGGCGACGGCTCTTACCCACTGCTAGACATGTCCCGATCAGCCTGACTTGCCGTTCTCTCCCACGCACCGCTGGCGAGGGAGGGCCTCCGACCCCTTCTTCCTCGCTGTCGTAGTGTGGGCAGATTCGGCCTCCCGCCGCCCACCTAGCGACATCCTGGCGACCATCAAGTATAACTTCCTTCGAAACCGGCCTTGCTCTACTTCCCGAGCTCCTGACGTCGCTGCATTTGTAACTTTGACTATTTCTCAGGCCCCCTTGTAGATAGGATCGATATGCTGTTCGAAAACCACCTAATTTTCTTAGGTTTAAGATGTAAAACTAGTTCATGCACTCGAATCTAGTACTACTTGGTTCAAACAAGGAAGAAAGGGGTTGGGTGTGGGGGAGAATTGGTTACCTGAATCTAGGACTTGGTCGAAAGAGGAAATAATGGGGGCGAAAAGTAGCAGAGACTGGCTATCCAACTGGTCTCTAGGTCTAATAGGGAAATAAAGGGAAATGCAGTACAAACAAAATATAAACCCGATCTATTGGTTGAAAAAGGAAAGAAAGTGGGGACTGGGGGACAAGTCAACAGAGTAAGTCCAGCACTAGATTTGCTAGCCTCACACAGTATAAGGTGGCTATACCGAACAAAAGTGGGACCAACCCAGATATCCTGTTCTGATGTTTGTTGCCCCAAGCCACTCTTATGTAATGCCACTGGTAAGATGTAGCAGTCGCACTGTAAAAAGTAAGGACACGTTAAACCAATGTTGTTTTCAATGTAATGCTTCCAGTAATATGAATCAATGGCACTTCTTTACATGTCCTGCTAAAATTTCCCATTAAGATAAGTTGGTTCTTTTCGTTAGAAATGCAACTGTCCTGGTCCGCCTACTCTTGCGTGCCCAAAGTAATGTCGTATTTAACAGTTGTCATAGTTAATCCTAATGCCCACACTAATATCTAGCAATGCCACAGCTTTAGAAATTGATATTGTTCTTGTAGGATTGCCATTCAGATAAGGAACTTGCTTCTTTTCATTTGATGCATGTTTCATCACTTGTTAGTCACCCTCCTTTCCACCTTTTTGTGCAAACAGAGATATACATTTCACGCTCGATCTTAGTTGAAATGCACAAATGATATCCAAATTATAGTTGAGCATTCCAGGAGCTTCACAACCAACCTTGATGTTGCTCAATTTTATTGCAACTAATGAATAAGAAGCTCCGTGGGTTTCGTTTTCTGATGGAAATGGAACTGGGGCTGGAGCGCTTTTCTTAAAAAAAAATTGAAGAAGAAGCTGCTAGCTCACGGGACATTGCTCCATTTTAGGTGAACTGCACCAAAAGGTCCCATGAATTGAATCATCCATGTTGGTGACTGAAAGAGCTAGCTTCAGCATCCCAGTCTAAGCACCCCTGGCCTCCATCCTTGCGACGCACGGTACACCTCGTTTGCCACCTGCTCGACCCTAGTGTCACTAATAAAATGAAGTAATAATATAGTTAAAATAGAGCGAGTGTCATCTCTATCATTTCATTTCCAATGTAGATAAAGAAAGTGCTTCTATTTGTTAAATTATGTTTCATCAACTAGTCCCATTGTTAATGTTTAAGCGTTTCTGCAAACTGGGGTGCTTAATTTTAGTTGATATGTACAAAAATAGAGATTTCAATGGCGCCTCCTTGTACTACTGCTGTACACTGATGTTCATCACTGGCAGAAGGTGTACTAGGAGACTTGGGACGATGTCCAGTATGAGGCGTACCGTATGAGGCATCGCAGGGCCCATCTCGCCCTCGCAGCATGGCATACTATGATACTATCGCAATATTTTCTCCTATTTATTTTGTGTGTTTCATCAACTAGTGCCACTATAATGTAATCATGCTTTTTCATTATCTGTGCAAACAGGGTTATTCAGCTGCATTTTGGTGGAACTGCACAAATGTACGTATGGAACCGGCATATATGCAGAGTGCGAGGTGTGCCAAGTAAAAATTACCGAGACCAACCATGCTGCAAGCACGCATTGGCATCCACCACAACCAGTGGGATGTGTCGCGCTCCCTGTGGACGGATCTTTCTCGGCAGCAAATCCTGTAACCAAATACTAGTAGCTTATATTGGCAGTTTTCTAGGGAGTACTCTTTTCTGAAAGAAGCACCAATCTATTTTTCTTTATTTGTACACTGTGTCACAACTTTGACCCAAAGGTCCAGAGCTATTTTAGGGTGATTGGCATAGTACTCGGAGACTGATTGTAAGCATGATTTTCATTAGCTGTCACACTGATTGTAAGCATGAGCAGGTGGAAGAGTAGGTTAGTGTGAAGCTTACCTTAAACCCTACCACCGCCGTTGAAACGAGGCGAGCATCGAGGGAACCGTGGAGAACGGCGGGGAAGCGACGTCACGCCATCCGGCCTCCTCTTGCGGTGAGAGAACGAATACTCCTGTGGCTCCGGCTGGCTCTGCACCCTCACGAACGGCACACCATACTCAATCGATTCATTATCCTCTGGGTGCTCGACCTTCCACCTGTACGCCCACCACCTCCGCCTGATTGTCGCCTCGGGCGAATCTGTCTGCTCCATCGCTCATAGGAGATACTCGATGAACTCAGAGGACCGCAGCGTGACTGCCGCCGAGGAGTACATGTACATCGCCGCCCTCATCGCCTTCGTCTCGCTCTTTCGCATACATTGCCACATGGCCCGCACCGTCCTCGAAATCTCCCACTCATTGTCAAACCAACTATGGATCTCCTTCAACCTAGCTAACTTTGCCTGGTCGCCGCCGGCGATCTGCCTGATTCGCTGCTGCATCCTCTCCACAGATGTCTTGCAATAGAGAAGACGGAGAGGAGAGGAGGTGGTTTTGGATCGGAGATGATGGAGAGGAGAGGAGGTGGTTTTGCAATGGAGAGAAGATCAGAAGAGGGAGAGGCGAGACGGTGGTTTTGGAATGGAGATGATGGAGAGGAGAGGAGGTAGTTTCAGAATGGAGATGATGGAGAGGAGAGGAGGTGGTTTTGCAATGGAGAAGATCAGAAGAGGGAGAGGCGAGACGGTGCTTTTGGAATGGAGATGATGGAGAGGAGAGGAGGTGGTTTTGCAATGGAGAAGAGGGAGAGGAGCATGCGGCAGCGATTTTGGATTGGGCAAGAGGGCCGACGCGCTATGACTGGATCAAAATCAAAATCAATTTACCCTTCAATTAAGAAAGCGAACCCACATTAACTAGTCTCCCTTTTATTCTGGGTCATAGTTGACCATGATTTTCACACATAAAATATATGTTATATGTTCCAAAAATAATATAATTTGAAAGTACATTCAAATACGAACCAAACGATACAATTTTTGGTGACATGCATTCACATTTTTCCTGTCACATACAGTACGTAGTCAAACTTTGACCCAAAATACGCAAAACAACAAAAAAATACTTCCAAGACCAGCGCAGCTCTTCCGCTCTTCTCCTCTTAAACCACCGTCGCTCCTCTCCTGTTCCAATCTAAATCCAGCGCCGCTCCTCTCCTCTTCCATTTCAAAACCACCGCCCCTCCTCTCCTGTTCCAGTCCAAAACCAGCGTCGCGCCTCTCCCGTTCTAATCCAAAACCAGCGCTGCTCCCCTCCTCTTCCATTCAAAAACCATCGCTGGCGAGTGAAGGAGTTATGGAGAAGTAGATCGATGGAGGAGTACAACCGATACGTGAGGATCGCAAACGGCGACCCTGTGAAGCTAGCTAGGATGTTAGAGATACAGTCTTGGTTTGACAACAAGGACCAACTAGCGGCGACGGCAACATCCATGGCCAAATATCTGCAACAGAGCGAAAAGGCGGTGATACTCCCGGAGGGAGTCGCGCCGGAGTACATAGAGCTGCTCCTCTGGGCCATGGAGCAAACAGATTCACCGAATCTGATCGTGAGGGAGCGGTGGTGGGAGTATTGATCCCAGATGGAGAATCCACCAGAGATTGAAGGATCGAGCATCTACAGGGTGCCGTTTGTGAGGGTGTCCTGTCAGAGCGATCCGGTGGAGTCTTCGTCAACCGAACCCAACTACAAGAGGAGAAAAGCAGTTGGCCCGATGATGCTTCCCCTCCATCGCCTCCCTCGTCGTTCACATCGTCTCACGGGGCGGCTGTCTGCCGCCGAGGAATAGGAGGGGGCTACCCCTCCAGCCCAATAGTCGGGCAGGTTGTGAATTGACAGGAGGAGCTTAGGGTTGTCAGTATTTGCAAGTTGTGAATTGTGTTTTGTGTTGTGTATTTTGAGAGTACTTTCAGATATGAATGTCTTTTGAATTTCAGTTTTGCAGTATTGAGCATATGAGGAATTTTATGAATTCTAGAGATCTATTTTTAGCACTTAAAAATGTAGTTTCATAGGTGTATAAAAGTGCAGACGAGAAGAAACTGCAAGTTTCAGTTTCAGATAAGAAACTGCAAGTTCAGTTTCAGATAAGAAACTGCAACTTTTAGAGGCAGAGCATTTATATTGACACGGCCTTTTCAAACAGGGTTAACATCATGTTGGAAGTTTTATTCATGGTCGAAAATGGAACTACCAGCCCGTTAACATCATGCTGATCAACATTCATGCATAGCACATCTTCATATGATGCACAGTCAAAATGCCCACACAATGTCGAGTGTGCGAAAAACAGAGCAAACGAGGGACGAAGTTTTGGCAAGTGTTGGACGTGGTTTTGGGCTGCCCCGTCTAGGCTTTCATTTTTAACATGCGCAACCCACGACCTCGGATGGGAGGGCCTGTTTGTATTTTCTTAGGGCTGCCCCGTCTAGGCTCCCATCCGAGGTTTTATTTTTGGCAGCCCAATTTATGTATTTTTTTGAAGAAAACGCAGAGGTCTGTTCTATTTCTCTATATAAGAATAGGAACGCCAGGTACAACTTATGTTTCCCTTCTAACTATATTATATATATTTAAATTATTTTATATGTTATTATATATTATTTTTATTGTCATCATATATTTAACAGATACTTACATATGTAAGAAAATAATATCCCACATCTTATTAACTTATAAAAATAATTTCTTAACAAATAAAATCCTGGATTGTTTTGGCACGAAAATCCTAGTGATTGAGTACAAAAGCTTGGTAAGATTTAAGGACGAATGTAATAATATAACTTATTATTTAAATATATTTATAACAAAATGCTCAGCCCTTTTTTATTTTTTTATAACATTGGTGGCCCAACCCAACATTATAATTAGAATCAGCCCAGCAAAATCGTGTATCTAGATAAAGTGCAAATGTCCTTTAATTTTTTAGGAAATAAAATAAGTGGGCCGCATGGACGCTACATTAATTGTTCACCCAGCCCAGCTAATGGCTGTAATTCAAAAAAAAGATCAAATTGACTGTAAATTCTACCACGCAAAAAAAGACATTAAATTCTGAAAAAATGGGTTGAATACATGCCACATTTTTGGAGGCTGAAATGTGGGCCAATAGGTCGAAGCCAACGCAAGTTGTTGTCAATTTAGTCAACAAATGATTCTGACAGGTTAGCCGTTGGATTTACATCCAATTACCGGCATCCATCTTCAATCTCTCGTCTTCTTCCTCCAGCGCCGTCGGGACCACCTCCCACCTCCTACTGCTAGCAGCTCTGCTTAGCACGCTTAGCTATGAAGCGCTACTCCACCGTTGGCCAGGCCATACCTCCACCCCTCCACACCTCCTGTTCTTCTCCACCGAATGTCGAACCACACCGCACTAGAACCAGTTAACCCTCGTACACCTCTCCGTCTGCGACTCTACTCCCACGTCTTCCCATCTCCAGCACGTTGCTGTCCGGGGCCTCGCCGTCGTCCACCACCTTGGATGTGCTCGGCGCGGCGTGGTCAACGTGGTCAACGAATGACAGCATCGGAAGTAGACTGCGCATGGAGAGGCTGACAGTTGGGTCCACGGCCACACACAAGGAAATGCCTCTTTATTACGCGCAAATAATGATTCCTCCACCTAACATCTGGGACCCACCGGAAGGGCCTCTGTATTTCGCAAAAAAAACATGCCCCCCGCTGACTTGTCGGACCCACCAGCTATCTTCGCACGCAAGGAAGTGCCTCCTTATTACGCACAAAAAAATGAATACTCCCCCTGCCAGCTGGAACCCAGCATACTGGGAGGCTGACTTGTGGGCCTACCAAGTGGACGGGGACGGAGGGCTTTGTCAACTTAGTCAACATGAACGATTCTAGCTCCTGTTACCGTACGATGTTCATCCAACGGTTGTAGTGCTTCTTCAACCTCTGGTCTTCTTGCTCCAGCCGCCCAAACCAGCACCGGTCGTGCCACGTGCTCCTGTCTCTCGTGGCCGGTTGTGATGCCATGGAGGCCTCACCGCCCCCTACTACTCCCACCGCTGTCCAGGCCATCCCTCTACTCACCCACACCCCCTATTATTCTGCAGCGACAATAGCCTCACACCGCAGCTGAACCAGTGAACCCTCGTAGTCCTCTTCGCGTGGGCATCCACTGCTGCGCCTTCCCCGGCTCCGAGTCGTCCCCTTCCTAGGCCTCACCGTCGTCCACCGCCGTGGTGCTCTCGGCGTGGCGTGGTCAACGTGGTCAAGGAACAACTTCCATCGAACGTGGACTATATGTGGAGAGGATGACAGCTGGGTCCACCGCCGCAGCAAGGAAGTGCATCCTTATTACGCGGAAAATAATGATTCCTCCACCTGACAGCGGGGACCCACCGGACGGGCCACCGTATTTCGCGAAAAAAGTTTGCCCCTGACTGCTTGGACCCACTAGCTACATCTTCGCACGCAAGGAAGTGCGTCCGGGCAAAAAAAAAACGATTCGCCCCCCTTGACTATTGGGACCCACCAGCTACATCTTCACACACAAGGAAGTGCGTCCGAAAAAAAAATGATTCGCCCCCCTGACTGTGGGTCCCACCAGCTACATCTTCGCACGCAAGGAAGTGCGTCCAGGCAAAAAAAAACGATTCGCCCCCCTGACTGCTCGGACCCACCAGCTACATCTTCGCACGCAAAGGAAGTGCGTCCGGGCAAAAAAAACGATTCGCCCCTCTGACTGCTGGGACCCGCCAGCTACATTTTTGCACACAAGGAACTGCCTGACAGTCGGGACCCACCTGGTCGAAGCGTACGTAGCGTTGTCACTCTGGTCGCGAACGTGTACGTACATATATACTGGTCGATGTAGAGGCGTGCATGTGTCGTAGTAGAGGCACGTAAGTGTCGTAGTAGAGGCGCACACGTCGCATGTACACGTACGTACAGCGGCCAGGGTGCAAGAAAGAAAATACGGCCACGTATGTGTACATACGGGCGGGGTCTCGAACGCCTACTCACGCATACGTACGGCGAGGGCTCATGTACATGGCTTGGTCGAAACGGAGAAACTGCGTCATCGTCGTGTTCATGGGGAGGTAACGGAATGCATCGTGTTCATTGGGAGGCAACGGAATGCGTCGTGTTCATCAGGAGGCAACGGAATGCGTGGGAGCCAACCGGCTTGGACGGAACAGGCGATGGAAACAAGGCCTGGCGTACCGCACAACGGAGGAAATGGACCTCCTACGTACGGAACGGGGTCTTGTTGATCGGGAGGGGTGTGGTGTACCGCAAAACGGAGGAAACGGACCTCCTATGGTCGAAACGGGGGTCCTGTTGATCGGGAGGGGTGTGGTGTACTGCAAAACGGACGAAACTGACCTCGTACAGTCGAAACGGGGGTCCTGTTGACCGGGAGGGTTGTGGCGTACCGCAAAATGGATGAAACGGACTTGTGTTGGAGCGCTACGGTCGAAACAGGGGGGGTGACGTACCGCAAAACGGGACTCCACGGGATACTGTTCATCTCCACCGTCGACCTCCTCCAGCCTCCACGGGCTACCGTCGACCTCCTCCAGCCTCCATGGGCTCCTGTTCATCCAGCCTCCACCGCGCGCTACTCCACCAGCTACTGTTCAACCACCCCTCCACGGGCACCCCTCCATCGTCTACTATTCATCTAGCCCTCCACACCATGGGGTCCTGTTCATCCAGAGGCAACGCCACCGCTCACTGTTCATCCACCCCCCCCCCTCCCCCCGCAACGCTCAC
>NC_041385.1:269080011-269167443 GCF_002162155.2 Triticum dicoccoides | reverse complement strand
ACTGTTCATCCAATCGATCGGCTTCAGTTAGCAGCAGTAGTGAAGGAATCGCTCCATCGGGTTCAGTTAACAGCCATCGATCGACCGCTCAGGTTCAGTAACGCGTAGCCTGCAGTACAATCGCTCGGGTTCAGTTAGAGCCCAACGCCTCGCTTGAGTTCAGTTAGAGCCAACGCCTCGCACACACGCGCGTACCTGTACGAGAGAAACGCGCATCGCTCTCCCACCGTAACTGGCAACTCCTCGAATTTTCCTCCCCCTCGCTTCTACCATGGTTTTTTCCGTCATGGACAGCCCAAAGAATGTCATGCAGCTGCGTCTCCAGCCTGCCTAGGACGAAAAGCCCATTTTCTGTCAGGATTTTTTGTCATAGAAGTAGGAGCCCACCACATCTATGATGATATCGGGTTTTGTCACAATTATCGTCATAGAAGTGTCATATGTATGACAGAAAAAAAATCGTTTGGCCCAAAATGTCACAGATGTGTCTTTTTTTTGTAGTGGGATATGGATGATCTGCCCGGGCAGGAAGGTCGTAGCAGGGAATGCAAGAAGTCTCTCTTCATGAAATCCTCACAGGACACGCCTGAAGATGCCACCTCAACACAGGCTCAACTAGCCGAGGGTCGTACATTGCTTAGCCCGGGAACACTGGGACAGGGTTTAAGGAAGGGTCTGGAAGGTGTGCCCAAGAAAAAGGAGAGGAAGAGATCGGGGAAGATAGGTGCCTCCAAACAAGCCAGAGCACATAGCAGCCAGACGATGGATTCTGAAGAGAGTGAACTCATGAAAGGTGCAACCATGTTACATCTCACGGGCAAGCCGATGCTACCGCCAAAACCGCTGGAGGCACTATAAGGGGATCTCAGGAGACTGCACAACCATGTGCTGGCGACTGAGAAAAGCCTACTAGCTTCGAAGGATCTAGGGTATCCGACATACGCGGCTCGTGTTCCTGAGGGGAAGTGCTACGTCGACACACGGCCCGTGGAGGTGTTCTTCCTGCGGTTTGACCATATCTTTGAGATGTTTCTCACAAGGCGGCTCGATTTTACAATCATCCGCCTTTTTGCGCTACATATGAGCTCCGTCATGAAGAGAGAAGTCTCACAAATCTATGTGGTGGATCCGTACTACATGCACGATTCTTTCTTGAGTCTCGGTGTCTTTGAGCATGAAACTGCTTGGGAGTACCTCCAAAAATTCATGGTACAGAATAAGGACCAAGAAATTGTCCTGCTGCCTTATCATCCAAAGTAAGTCAGTTCCAGACAACCCTTTCGTACATTTCAATCATACCTTCTCGCTCATATGGAGAATAATTTGAGGCGTCTTTTCCCAGCAGCAACGGGCACACCGTCCTTATCGTTCTTTACCCGCGAGTCTCCCACGCCATGTATTTCGACCCTTCCAGAGACTACGAGAAGAAGGACTACACCGACATAATGAATATTCTAGCTGATGCTCTCCAAGGCTTCAGCATTAGAGGTGGCCACATGCAGATCAGGAAACAAAAGAACAAGAAGATGGGTTTCGCACATAAAACTAACTTCTGTTGCATCCAAGTCCCAAAGCCAAGCAAGAAAGATGGATTCTACATCCTCCATCTCATGATTGAATTCAGCACCGATTACCAAAACCTTTGCATGACAGGCATAAATGATGATCATATCCACAAGTGGGTAGAACCTCATGGACAAGCGGATTATATACTCAGAAGAGATGACTTCTTTCGCATCCAAAGGGACATTACGACGATCTGTTGGGGAACGTAGTAATTTCAAAAAAATTCTTACGCACACGTGAGATCATGGTGATGCATAGCAACGAGAGGGGAGAGCGTGTCCATGTACCCTCGTAGACCGTAAGTGGAAGCCTTAGCACAATGCGGTTGAAGTAGTCGTACGACTTCACGATCCGACCAATCAAGTACCGAACGTAGGTCACCTTCGAGTTCAACACACGTTCAGGTCGATGACGTCCCTCGAACTCCGATCCACCCGAGCTTTCAGGGCGAGTTCTGTCAGCACGATGGTGTGGTGACGATGATGATGTGCTACCACTACAGGGCTTCGCCGAAGCACCGCTACGATATTATCAAGGTGGATTATGGTGGAGGGGGGCACCGCACACGGCTAAGAGATCTCAAGGATCAATTGTTGTGTCTTGAGGTGCCCCTCCTGCCCCCGTATATAAAGGACCAAGGGGGAGGGGGTGGCCGGCCAGGGGATGGCGCGCCAGGGGGGAGTCCTACTCCCATTGGGAGTAGGACTCCCGCCTTTCCTTGTCCAAGTAGGAGAGGGGAAGAAAGGGGAGAGAGGAGGAAGGAAAGGGGGGCGCCGCCCCCCTCCTTGTCCTATTAGGACTAGAGGGGGAGGGGGCGCGCGGCCTGCCCTGGCCGCGCCTCCTCTGCTCCGCTTTGGGCCCATGTGGCCCATTAAACCCCCAGGGGGGGGGGGTTCAGGTAAACCTCCGGTACTCCGGTATACATCCGATAACCCCCGGAACCATTCCGGTGTCCGAATATAGTAGTCCAATATATCAATCTTCATGTCTTGACCATTTTGGGACTCCTCGTCATGTCTGTGATCACATCTAGGACTCCGAACTACCTTAGGTAAATCAAAACATATAAACTCATAATATAACCGTCATCTAACTTTAATTGTGCGGACCCAACGGGTTCGAGAACTATGTAGACATGACCAAGACATGTCTCCGGTCAATAACCAATAGTGGAACCTGGATGATCATATTGGCTCCTACATATTCTACTAAGATCTTTCTCGGTCAAACCTCATAACAACATACGTTGTTCCCTTTGTCATCGGTATGTTACTTGCCCGAGATTCGATCGTCGGTATCTCAATACCTAGTTCAATCTCGTTACCTACAAGTCTCTTTACTCATTACGTCATGCATCATTTCGTAACTAACTCATTACCTACATTGCTTGCAAGGCTTATAGTGATGTGCATTACCGAGAGGGCCCAGATATACCTCTCCGACAATCGGAGTGACAAATCCTAATCTCGAAATATGCCAACTCAACATGTACCTTCAGAAACACCTGGAGAGCTCCTTTATAATCACCAAGTTACGTTGTGACGTTTGGTAGCACACAAAGTGTTCCTCCGGTAAACGGGAGTTGCATAATTTCATAGGTTTAGGAACATGTATAAGTCATGAAGAAAGCAATAGCAAGATACTAAATGATCAAGTGCTAAGCTAACAGAACGGGTCAAGTCAATCACATCATTCTCCTAATGATGTGATTCCGTTAATCAAATGACAACTCATGTCTATGGTTAGGAAACACAACCATCTTTGATCAATGAGCTAGTCAAGTAGAGGCATACTAGTGACACTATGTTTGTCTATGTATTCACATATGTATTATGTTTCCGATTAATATAATTCTAGCATGAATAATAAACATTTATCATGATATAAGGAAATAAATAATAACTTTATTATTGCCTCTAGGGCATATTTCCTTCAGTCTCCCACTTGCACTAGAGTCAATAATCTAGATTACACAGTAATGATTCTAACACCCATGGAGCCTTGGTGCTGATCATGGTTTGCTCGTGGAAGAGGCTTAGTCAACGGGTCTGCAACATTCAAATCCGTATGTATCTTGCAAATCTCTATGTCTCCCACCTGGACTTGGTCCCGGATGGAATTGAAGCATCTCTTGATGTGCTTGGTTCTCTTGTGAAATCTGAATTCCTTTGCCAAGGCAATTGCACCAGTAT
Organism: Triticum dicoccoides; assembly: GCF_002162155.2. Lineage (NCBI taxonomy): Eukaryota > Viridiplantae > Streptophyta > Magnoliopsida > Poales > Poaceae > Triticum > Triticum dicoccoides. The sequence goes on along the minus strand of NC_041385.1, from coordinate 269,163,685 downwards.
TGTCACAAAAGATTTTCATTGGACCCGATGCACTAGGTATTTCACCTAGATCGGATATGAACTCATTCATCGAGACTCATTCATTTGCTGCTTTCGAAGCAGCTATGTACTCTGCTTCACATGTAGATCCCGCCACAATGTTTTGTTTAGAACTGCACCAACTGACAGCTGCACCATTCAATATAAACACGTATCCGGTTTGCGATTTAGAATCATCCAGATCAGTGTCAAAGCTTGCATCGACGTAACCATTTACGACTAGCTCTTTGTCACCTCCATAAACGAGAAACATATCCTTAGTCCTTTTCAGGTATTTCAAGATATTCTTGACTGCTGTCCAGTGATCCACTCCTGGATTACTTTGGTACCACCCTGCTAAACTTATTGCTAAGCATACATCAGGTCTGGTACACAGCATTACATACATGATAGAGCCTATGGCTAAGGCATAGGGAACAACTTTCATTTTCTCTCTATCTTCTGCTGTGGTCGAGCATTGAGTCTGACTCAACTTCACACCTTGTAATATAGGCAAGAACCCTTTCTTTGCTTGATCCATTTTGAACTTTTTCAAAACTTTATCAAGGTATGTGCTTTGTGAAATTCCAATTAAGCATCTTGATCTATCTCTATAGATCTTGATGCCCAATATATAAGCAGCTTCACCGAGGTCTTTCATTGAAAAACTTTTATTCAAGTATCCTTTTATGCTACCTAGAAATTCTATATCATTTCCAATCAACAATATGTCGTCTACATATAATATCAGAAATGCTACAGAGCTCCCACTCACTTTCTTGTAAATACAGGCTTCTCCAAAAGTCTGTATAAAACCATATGCTTTGATAACACTATCAAAGCATTTATTCCAACTTCGAGAGGCTTGCACTAGTCCATAAATGGATTGCTGGAGCTTGCACACATTGTTAGCACCTATTGGATTGACAAAACTTTCTGGTTGCATCATATACAACTCTTCTTCTAGAAATCCATTCAGGAATGCAGTTTTGACATCCATTTGCCATATTTCATAATCATAAAATGCGGCAATTGCTAACATGATTCGGACAGACTTAAGCATCACTACGGGTGAGAAAGTCTCATCGTAGTCAACCCCTTCAACTTGTCGAAAACCTTTCGCAACAAGTCGAGCTTTGTAGATAGTAACATTACCATCAATGTCAGTATTCTTCTTGAAGATCCATTTATTCTCGATGGCTTGCCGATCATCGGGCATGTCAACCAAAGTCCATACTTTATTCGCATACATGGATCCCATCTCAGATTTCATGGCCTCAAGCCATTTTGCGGAATCTGGGCTCATCGTCGCTTCCTCATAGTTCGTAGGTTCGCCATGGTCAAGTAACATGACCTCCAGAATAGGATTACTGTACCACTCTGGTGCGGATCTTACTCTGGTTGACCTATGAGGTTCGGTAGTAACTTGATCTGAAGTTTCTTGATCAATATCATTAGCTTCCTCACTAATTGGTGTAGTCGTCACAGGAACTGGTTTCTGCGATGAACTACTTTCCAATAAGGGAGCAGGTACAGTTACCTCATCAAGTTCTACTTTCCTCCCACTCACTTATTTCGAGAGAAACTCCTTCTCTGGATCCAAATTTAGCAACAAAAGTCTTGCCTTTAGATCTGTGATAGAAGGTGTACCCAATAGTCTCCTTTGGGTAGCCTATGAAGACACATTTCTCTGATTGGCTCGAGCTTATCTGGTTGAAGTTTTTTCACATAAGCATCGCAGCCCCAAACTTTAAGAAACGACAACTTTGGTTTCTTGCCAAACAACAGTTCATAAGGCGTCATCTCAACGGATTTTTATGGTGCCCTATTTAACGTGAATGCGGCCGTCTCTAAAGCATAACCCCAAAATGATAGGGGTAAATCAGTAAGAGACATCATAGATCGCACCATATCTAGTAAAGTACGATTACGACATTCGAACACACCATTACATTGTGGTGTTCCGGGTGGCGTGAGTTGAGAAACTATTCCGCATTGTTTCAAATGTAAACCAAACTCGTAACTCAAATATTCTCCTCCACGATCAGATCGTAGAAACTTTATTTTCTTGTTACGATGATTTTCCACTTCACTCTGAAATTCTTTGAACTTTTCAAATGTTTCAGACTTATGTTTCATTAAGTAGATATACCCATATCTGCTCAAATCATCTGTGAAGGTGAGAAAATACCGATACCCGCCGCGAGCCTCAATGTTCATTGGACCACATACATCAGTATGTATGATTTCCAACAAATTTGTTGCTCGCTCCATAGTTCCGGGGAACGGCGTTTTAGTCATCTTGCCCATGGGGAATTGTTCACAAGTACCAAGTGATTCATAATTAAGTGATTCCAGAAGTCCATCAGTATGGAGTTTCTTCATGCGCTTTACACCAATATGACCCAAATGGCAGTGCCACAAATAAGTTGCACTATCATTATTAACTCTGCATATTTTGGCTTCAACATTATGAATATGTGTATCACTACTATCGAGATTCAATAAAATAGACCACTCTTCAAGGGTGCATGACCATAAAAGATATTATTCATATAAATAGAACAACCATTATTCTTTGATTTAAATGAATAACCGTCTCGCATCAAACAAGATCCAGATATAATGTTCATGCTTAACGTTGGCACCAATAACAATTATTCAGCTCTAAAACTAATCCCGAAGGTAGATGTAGAGGTAGCGTGCCGACCGCGATCACATCGACTTTGGAACCATTTCCCACGTGCATCGTCACCTCGTCCTTAGCCAATCTTCGCTTAATCCGTAGTCCCTGTTTCGATTTGCAAATATTAGCAACAGAACAAGAATCAAATACCCAGGTACTACTGCGAGCATTAGTAAGGTACACATCAATAACATGTATATCACATATACCTTTGTTCACCTTGCCATCCTTCTTATCCGCAAAATACTGGGGGCGGTTCCGCTTCCAGTGACCAGTCTGCTTGCAGTAGAAGCACTCATTCTCAGGCTTAGGTCCAGACTTTGGTTTCTTCTCTTGAGCAACAAATTGTTTGCCGTTCTTCTTGAAGTTCCCCTTCTTCTTCCCTTTACCCATTTTCTTGAAACTGGTGGTCTTGTTGACCATCAACACTTGATGCTCATTTTTGATTTCTACCTCCGCAGCTTTTAGCATTGCAAAGAGCTCGGGAATAGTCTTGTTCATCCCTTGCATATTATAGTTCATCAGGAAGCTATTGTAGCTCGGTGGCAGTGATTGAAGAATTCTGTCAATGACACTATCATCAGGAAGATTAACTCCCAGATGAATCAAGTGATTATTATACCCAGACATTTTGAGTATATGTTCATTGACAGAACTATTCTCTTCCATCTTGCAGCTATAGAACTTATTGGAGACTTCATATCTCTAAATCCGGGCATTTGCTTGAAATATTAAATTCAACTCTTGGAACATCTCATATGCTCCATGACATTCAAAACGTCGTTGAAGTCCCGGTTCTAAGCCGTAAAGCATGGCACACTGAACTATCGAGTAGTCATCAGCTTTGCTCTGCCAGACGTTCTTAACGTCATCAGTTGCATCTACAGCAGGCCTGGCACCCAGCGGTGCTTCTAGGACATAATTCTTCTGTGCAGGAATGAGGATAATCCTCAAGTTACGGACCTAGTCCGTGTAATTGCTACCATCATCTTTCAACTTAGCTTTCTCAAGGAATGCATTAAAATTCAACGGAACAACTGCACGAGCCATCTATCTACAACAAACATAGACAAGCAAAATACTATCAGGTACTAAGTTCATGATAAATTTAAGTTCAATTAATCATATTACTCAAGAACTCCCACTTATATAAACATCCCTCTAATCATCTAAGTGATCACGTGATCCAAATCAACTAAACCATGTCCGATCATCACATGAGATGGAGTAGTTTTCAATGGTGAACATCACTATGTTGATCATATCTACTATATGATTCACGCTCAACCTTTCGGTCTTAGTGTTCCGAGGCCATATCTGTATATGCTAGGCTCCTCATGTTTAAACTGAGTATTCCGTGTGTGCAACTGTTTTGCACCCGTTGTATTTGAACGTAGAGCCTATCACACCCGATCATCATGTGGTGTCTCAGCACGAAGAACTTTCGCAACGGTGCATACTCAGGGAGAACACTTATACTTTGAAATTTAGTGAGAGATCATCTTCTAATGCTTCCATTAATCAAAGCAAAATAAGATGCATAAAGGATAAACATCACATGAAATCAGTATAAGTGATGTGATATGGCCAACATCATCTTGTGCTTGTGATCTCCATCTCCGAAGCACTGTCATAATCACCATCGTCACCAGCCCGACACCTTGATCTCCATCGTAGCATCGTTGTCATTTCGCCACCTATTGCTTCTACGACTATCGCCACCGCTTAGTGATAAAGTAAAGCAATTACAGGGTGATTGCATTGCATACAATAAAGCGGCAACCATATGGCTCCTGCCAGTTGCCGATAACTTGGTTACAAAACATGATCATCTCATACAATATAATATAGCATCACGTCTTGACCATATCACATCACAACATGCCCTGCTAAAACAAGTTAGACGTCCTCTACTTTGTTGTTGCAAGTTTTACGTGGCTGCTATGGGCTGAGCAAGAACCGTTCTTACCTACGCATCAAAACCACAACGATAGTTCGTCAAGTTAGTACTGTTTTAACCTTCTCAAGGACCGGGCGTAGCCACACTCGGTTCAACTGAAGTTCGAGAAACTGACACCCGCTAGTCACCTGTGTGCAAAGCACGGCAGTAAAACCAGTCTCGCGTAAGCGTACGCGTAATGTAGGTCCGGGCCGCTTCATCCAACATTACCGCCGAACCAAAGTATGACATGATGGTAAGTAGTATCACTTGTATCACCCACAACTCACTTGTGTTCTACTCGTGCATATAACACCTACGCATAAAACCTGGCTCTGATACCACTGTTGGGGAACGTAGTAATATCAAAAAAAAAATCCTACGCACACGCGAGATCATGGTGATGCATAGCAACGAGAGGGGAGAGTGTGTCCACGTACCCTCTTAGACCGTAAGCGGAAGCGTTAGAACAACGTGGATGATTTAGTCGTACGTCTTCACGATCCGACCGATCAAGTACTGAAGGCACGGCACCTCTGAGTTCAGCACATGTTCAGCTTGATGACGTCCCTCGAACTCCGATCCAGCCGAGCTTTGAGGGAGAGTTTCGTCAGCATGACAGTGTGGTGATGATGATGATGTTCTACAGCTGCAGGGCTTCACCTAAGCACCGCTACGATATTATCGAGGTGGATTATGGTGGAGGGGGGCACCGTACATGGCTAAGAGATCTCAAGGATCAATTGTTGTGTCTTGAGGTGCCCCTCCTGCCCCCGTATATAAAGGACCAAGGGGGAGGGGCGGCCGGCCAGGGGAGGGCGCGCCAGGGAGGAGTCCTACTCCCATCGGGAGTAGGACTCCCTCCTTTCGTTGCCCAAGTAGGAGAGGGGAAGGAAGGGGAGAGAGGAGGAAGGAAAGGCCCCTCCCTCCTTGTCCTATTTGTACTAGAGGGGAAGGGGGCGCGGCCTTCCCTGGCCGCGCCTCCTCTGCTCCACTTTGGGCCCATGAGGCCCATTCAACCCCCGGGTGGGGGGGGGGGTCCGGTAAACCCCCGGTACTCCGGTATACATCCGATAACCCCCGGAACCATTCCGGTGTCCGAATATAGTCGTCCAATATATCAATCTTCATGTCTCGACCATTTCGAGACTCCTCGTCATGTCCGTGATCACATCTGGGACTCTGAACTACCTTCGGTACATCAAAACATATAAACTTTTAATATAACCATCATCTAACTTTAAGCATGCGGACCCAACGGGTTCGAGAACTATGTAGACATGACCGAGACACGTCTCCGGTCAATAACCAATAGCGGAACCTAGATGCTCATATTGGCTCCTACATATTCTACGAAGATCTTTATCGGTGAAACCGCATAACAACATACGTTGTTCCCTTTGTCATCGGTATGTTACTTGCCCGAGATTCGACCGTCAGTATCTCAATACCTAGTTCAATCTCATTACCGGCAAGTCTCTTGACTTGTTACGTAATGCATCATGCCATAACTAACTCATTAGCTACATTGCTTGCAAGACTTATAGTGATGTGCATTACTGAGATGGCCCAGAGATACCTCTCCGACAATCGGAATGACAAATCCTAATCTCGAAATATGCCAACTCAACATGTACCTTTGGAAACACCTGTAGAGCTCCTTTATAATCACCCAGTTACGTTGTGACGTTTGGTAGCACACAAAGTGTTCCTCCGGTAAATGGGAGTTGCATAATCTCATAGTTGTAGGAACATGTATAAGTCATGAAGAAAGCAATAGAAACATACTAAACGATCAAGTGCTAAGCTAACGGAATAGTCAAGTCAATCACATCATTCTCCTTATGATGTGATCCCATTAATCAAATGACAACTCATGTCTATGGTTAGGAAACACAACCATCTTTGATCAACGAGCTAGTCAAGTAGAGGCATACTAGTGACACTATGTTTGTCTATGTATTCACACATGTATTATGTTTCCGGTTAATACAATTCGAGCATGAATAATAAACATTTATCATGATATAAGGCAATAAATAATAACTTTATTATTTCCTCGCATATTTCCTTCATGATAATCATGAAAGAAGTCGTCGATGAGAAGGGGATGTTCCACCACGGCCCTGTATCGCAAGCTGACGTCTGAACTCACGTAGCCATGCAACGTCCTGACCTCACGCCATTCAAGATGCTAGGATCCATCCTCGATGATATGGAAGGATGGAACTTCTAGTGATTTATGATGTCGATGACGATGATATGTGTCGGTTGAACTTGCATACTTTCTGTACCGATGAAACTTTGTGATGTCCACGGTCCCTGACGAACTTGCGTAATGCTACTTTGTTAGTTTGGGTACGATGGCCTGCGTACCTCTAGTTAATTAGTTTGCATACTGTATGTTGCATCTAGTTGCTAACCCTTTATTTTTCGTGTTGCTCTAGTATATTTTGTTGCATATGATTGTACGTCCTCTTGATGAAGATGCATCTCTAATAGGTACCTAGCTTCTTTATGGCGAGATGGCAGTGCTATGTCGTGTAAAAAGGGAAGGTTCCGGGGGTGTACAACGAGTGGCCTGAGTGTCAGGCGCAAGTGAATGGGGTCTCGGGCTCTAGCCATAAAGGCTTCAAAAGTAGACAAGAAGGAGAAGCTAGTTACTTGAGGTTCACACTAGCGCGAGAGAGGACACGTAACCGCCGCCTCATGTACTGCATAGTCTGCTCTCACTCATAGTGATAGCTCTTTGAAAGTGCAACTATCCCTGGGTGGTTTTGGTAATTCCTAACAACATATAGCTCATTGAGCTAATGCTATTTCAAGATAAATATTTCAGGAAATCTCAATGTTTGGCATGGCATGGATGAGAAACGTGGACCCCTCAAAATGCTAAGGACAAAAGTATTGGCTCAAGCTCAAAGCACAAGACTCTACATTTTTCATTTTAGTGATCCAAGATCACATTGAGTACATAGGAAAAGCCAATACTATCAAGAGGGGGTGAGGTGTTGCTTAATGAGTTTCTTGCTCAAAGTGCTAAGTGATATGCTCCCAAAAAACCTCAACTACTTCCTCACATCCACATATGTCCCAAACCAAAAGTCAAACTCGGCCCCACCGAAACTTTCTATCCGGTGCCACCGAGTTCAGTTGACATAGCCACTGCCAAAAACCCTAGTCTTTTCGGTCTCACCGATAGGGATCTTGGTATCACCGAGATGGGATTGCAATCTCTCCGTTTCCCTTCGTAACGTTTCGGTCAAACCGAGATGAGCGATCGGTCCCACCGAGATTGCAATGAAAACTCTCTGTTTCCCTTTCGTGACGTTTCGGTCCAACCGAGATGAGCGAATTGGTCCCACCGAGGTTGCCTGACCAACTCTCTATTTGACTACTACCAAAATCGGTCTCACCGAGTTTGTGTGATCAGTCTCACCGAGATTACGTTATGCCCTAACCCTAACGATACCGGTCCCACCGAGTTGACATGTCGGTCCCACCAAAATGCCTAACGGTCACATTATGAACTAAAACTAAATTGGTTTGACCGAGTTTCACGATTCGGTCCCACCGAGTTTTCTAAATTGTGTGTAAGGGTTAGATTTTGTGTGGAGGCTATATATACCCCACCACCCACTCTTCATTCGTGGAGAGAGCCATCAGAACATGCCTAGAGAACCACCTACACTTGTGTTGAGGTCAAGATATTCCATTCCAACCACATAAATCTTGATCTCTAGCCTTCCCCAAGTTGCTTTCCACTCAAATCTTCTTTCCACCAAATCCAATCATATGAGAGAGAGTTGAGTGTTGGGGAGACTATCATTTGAAGCACAAGAGAAGGGAGTTCATCATCAGGACACCATTTGTTACCTCTTGGAGAGTGGTGTCTCCTAGATTGGCTAGGTGTCACTTGGGAGCCTCTGTGAAGATTATGGAGTTGAACCAAGGAGTTTGGAAGGGCAAGGAGATCGCCTACTTTGTGAAGATCTACCCGAAAGAGGCAAGTCCTTCATGGGCGACTGCCATGGTGGGATAGACAAGGTTGCTTCTTTGTGGACCCTTCGTGGGTGGAGCCCTCCGTGGACTCGCGCAACCATTACCCTTCGTGGGTTGAAGTCTCCATCAACGTGGATTTACGATAGCACCACCTATCGGAACCACGGATAAAAAAATCTCCGTGTCAACATTGCGTTTGCTTCCTCAAACTCCTCCCTTTACCATCATATGCGATTGTTTTACATTCCGCTGCTATACTCTTAGAATTGCATGTGTAGGTTGATTGCTTGACCTGTGCTAAGTTGCTAAAATCTGCCAAGAACTAAAATTGGGAAAACGCTAGATTTTATTTGGTCAAGTAGTCTAATCACCCCCCCCCTCTAGACATACTTTCGATCCTACAAGTGGTACAGAGCTTTGGTCTCCATTTGCTTTGATTTCCATAGCTTTTGGTAGTCATAGCCTTGGTTTCACAACCTAGGAGAGTATGGCGTCTAGCGAGGGAAATTACCACCGTAGAGGTCCTTACTTTCACGGTACAAATTTTGCTAGTTGGAAGCATAAGATGAAAATGCATATTCTTGGACATAAACCCGCCATTTGGGCTATTGTGTATATTGGCTTGCAAGGTGAATTCTTTGATGGGAGAGAACCAAACCGTGAAGCTACCGCGGAAGAGTTGAAGATGCTGCAATACAATGCTCAAGCTTGTGATATTCTCTTCAACGGATTGTGCCCCGAAGAATTCAACAAAATTAGCTGTCTTAAGAATGCAAAGGAAATTTGGGATACTTTGATTGATATGCACAAAGGTACCGACTCCATCAAGGAATCCAAATTGGATGTGCTTCAGAGTCAACTTGACAAGTTCAAAATGAAGGATGGTGAAGGCGTCGTTGAAATGTACTCTAGGCTTGCTCTCATGCTCTCATCATAAATGAGATTGCCGGTTTAGGAAGTGAAGAGATGGCCGATAAATTCATCATCAAGAAGATCCTAAGATCCTTGGATGGAAAATATGATACTGTGTGCACATTGATCCAAATGATGCCCAATTACAAAGATCTCAAGCCAACGGAAGTCATTGGAAGAATTTTTGCTCATGAGATATCACTCAAGGATAAGGAAGAGCTCCACAACAAGTCAAGTGGTGCATACAAAGCCTCATGTGAAGCTCCCACATCATCAAGTGAGAAACAAACCTTCAATGTAGAATTGAGCCTAATGGTGAAGAACTTCAACAAGTTCTACAAGAGTAGAAGCAAGGAAAGAAGTTCCAAGTCGAGGTCCTACAATGACAAAAGATCTTCTAGTCATGAGCATAATTGCTACAATTGTGGAATACCCGGACACTATTCCAATGAGTGTATGGCTCCCTAGAAAAGAAGAGAAGATTCTTCAAAAAGAAGGAGTAGGAGAGAAGAATCACCATCAAGAGAAAGAAGGAGTAGAGATGATCATTATGAACGAAGAACCTCTCGGAGAAGCAAGGGTTCCGAAAGAAAGGATAAGTCATCAAGGAGCTACACAAAAAGAAAACATCAAGCTCATGTTGGTGAATGGGTATCCGACTCCGAATCTGACAATCACTCTCAAAGAAGTTATCACTCGGACTTCGAGTATACTCAAGATGAAGGTGTTGCGGGACTAGCACTTGTGACAACCAACTCCTACGACATATTTGACTCACCAAATGAAGGAATTGGGAGATGCTTCATGGCTAAAGGTCCAAATGTAACACACCCCGAGTATGTTGATTTCAATAGTGATGAAGATGATTTGCTAGGAGATGATGATTTACTTGTTGACAACTCTAGTTATGAAAACTATGATGAATTTGCTATTAGTGATGCTAATCAAGATAAAACGAATGATGATGATAAGAAGGGGATTGAGCGTTTAACTAAAGAACTAAACACTCTTAAGTTAGCTCATGAAACTACCTTGGAAGATCATCGAGAACTTTTAAAGACTCATGAGAAACTACGCGTTGAAAAGCTCAACCTTGAGCAAGAGCATCAGTTTTTAAAGGCAATCAATGATGATCTTCGCAAGAAAAGTTCTTCTTACATTGCCAAGCGTTTACTCTTATCTACTTACATGCCACAAGTTAAATCAAACAACAAGAACAAGAAAGATTCTTCATCTCGTAGTAACAACAATCATGCTAAATCCAATGTTGTTGCTTCTAGTAGTTCTCTTGATTCCACTAATGATTCTCTTAGCCAAGTTACACTTGAGCAAGAAAAGAGCTTATTGATGGGAATTATAGAGAAAGGTGTTTACAAGAGCCTTGCCAGAAGTAAGCAATTCGAGGAGATTGTACGCAAGCAAGGAAGGCACCGAAAGAATCAAGGTGTTGGTTTTGAACGAAAGTTCAATGCCAATGGAGTTGAGTGGGAAGAAGATCAATACCCCAAGACGAAGTTTGTTCCTTAACAAGAGAAGTACGATCCTACTTCTTTCAAAGGAACACAAGCTCAAGATGATCTTCCACCACAAGACCGCAAGCAAAAAGGCAAGGACAAGCTTCAAGAGGAGATTGATGCATTTGAAGAAGCTCATAAGGCCTTGGTCAAGTGGGTTCCCAAGACTACATCAAGTTCTACTTCATCAAGTACAACTACAACTCCAAGGATTCCCATCAAGATGGTGTGGATCCCTAATAAGAAGAAGTAGAGAGTGCTTGAGGGTGACTCCGCCAACATACTTCACTCTTATCATTTTGGCAAGGACAAGTGCAAACAAATTCCATATCTTGCACTAGTCCAAGGAGTCACAAACCCTCTTGTTGGTAAGACGAGGAACAAGGTAACCTAATGCTTTCATGGTCAACACCTTGTGTATACATCACTCTATGTCTATGGATATCTTTGCTTGTTCCTTGTGGGAGTAACCCGTGTAGGTAGTGAAAGTGCAACTCACTCCAATGGATTGCTCCGAATGATCTACATCAACATTGAGCATCCACATCTTCTGTCAAGACCCCGACTCGATGCCACATAGGTCTAGCATGTAACACCTCATATCACTTTGCGGCCTCACGCACGGTATTCCCACGGGTGTCGCCTTACCTTTGCCCGGGACCGTTTGCGCCTTTTGGCACACGTATATGATAGTGTCGCTAGTACCCATATGATAAGGAGCCCGGGCTGACATGGCTAGTCGTAAACCCAAAGTGGCACAGACTTACAGGGACAGGCATCCATGACCCAGCAACGAACATGTCGGTCATCAGCAAGTGGGTCCGGGCTGTAGCACTAGGCTAGCAGGACTCCGGTAAACCGGGCTGTAGCGGGCTAACAGGACTCCGGTACTCAATGCGTGACATTTCCCCGAAGGGACAGACACAGGAACGAAGAAGGACACATGCCGGCCAGCCTAAGTGTTCCAGAGCAGTAGCAAGCTACCATGGCTCAGTGGTAACACTAGGAGACATTTCCCGGTAAGAGAGGCTACTAAGGATAAACAACTAGATAGTCAGATCCCACACATACCAAGCATTTCAATCATACACACAATATGCTCGATATGTGCAAATACAACAAGGCATCACAACATGACTCTATGACACAAGTACTTTATTTAAGGCTCAGAGAGCCATACATAACATACACAAAGGTACGGGTCACACGACCCAGCATTCAAGTCATACAGTCATACAAACCAGCAGCGGAAGTAGCTTGTCTGGGTACAGACAACTAGTAAAATAAAAGAGGCTTGGAAAGCCTAGCTATACTACGTGGTCCTTCACAAGCTCAGGATCACCACCTGGGCCTTAGCCTACTCATTGATGTCAACGTCTACGAAGAACCCATCAGAAGGGGTTGCAGCGTCTTCTGTAAAAATGTAAATTATAGCAACATGAGTACAAAGGTACTCAGCAAGACTTACATCAGATCCTACATACATGCACATTATCAAGAAGGGTTGGTGGAGTTGTTGCAGCAAGCCAGCTTTGACTCTTGGCTAGGCTATCCTACGAGACTCCAACTTGAAATGGTTTTGCGCACACGAGTCCACTACTCACCACTTCAATACACTACCGAGGATCCACCTCCGTCTTCCTACGGAAGAGCCATCCTCGGCACTCACACTTATCTTGAGGCTTTTAGTAGTTTCCATTTACTTGTCTATGAACTGTATAGGCAACCAAGTAGTCCTTCACCGCGGACGTGGCTATTCGAATAGATCATGATAACCCTGCAGGGGTGTACTTCTTCATACACGCTCTCACCACTTACCGTCGTTTACACGACATGTACTCGGCAACCTTCAAGCGGAAGCCCAACGTGGGTGTCGGCCACGACCTACCTAACCACCTAAGTCTCCAATCCAGGTTTATCGCCGATCCAAGTTCCATCCGCAGGGAGTCCGGCCGAGGTTTCCCATACGGCCCCGAACAATGTGTACAGGGGTCCGTGACACCTAACGGGTGCCCGGTATCCCCTGCCACGTACCTACCGCATCACAGCCCACCCCTACGGTCAGCGCTGTCCACGGCCTCCAGTAGGCTACAAACACCAGAAACTACTTGCAACTCCTGGACGGAGAACTAGGGTGAATAAGAAGCCGGGAGGGTCCATTGGTTTCGGGCCCAATGCATGGTAGTAGCTGATTCTTAAATCACACATACAGATCTCAGTGCTTAAGGTCGTCTTCAATGAAACAACCCACCATGTACTCCTACATGGCCTCTCATCGATACCTTTACCAAATCGTGTTCACCGCACCACTCTCATTACCGACATAATCATTTCACTCTAGCCCATCACCCAGATGAACCAGACCTGACACGACTCTAAGCATAGCAGGCATAGCAAGGTAGGAACAACACATACATATGGCTCAATCAACTCCTACACATGCTAGTGGGTTTCATCTAGTTACTGTGGCAATGACAGGTCATGCAGAGGAAGTGGGTTCAACTACCGTAGCACACAGCAGTTTGAAACGCGTTGTCTTAATGCAGTAAAAGAGAGCAGGAGCGAGAACATGGGATTGTATCGATATGATCAAATGGTTGGTTGCTTGCCTGATGGTTCGATGCACTGATACGGTTCTTCGTTAGGGTAATCACGGTACTCCTTGGAGGCAGAACCTGCCGCAAGAACACCGATACACAACCATCACCAAACAATGTGCAACAATATGATGCATGCATGAAACATGGCAATATGAGTGTGTTGGGCTAATGCAACTAAGACCAGGAGGGTTTGAACCAATTTGAATCAAAGATTCAAATTACAAACTCAAACATGGCCCTTTTAAGAGTTTTTCCTTTTTCTGCATTAAACATCAGGTTAACTTGTTTAATCATGCATGAAAATAGTACAGATGGATAGATTGGATTTTTCTGATCATTTTTCATATATAATTTGTCTGATTTGGAGTTACAGAATAAAAGTTATGAATTTTGAAGTTTAAACTATATTCTGCAATTTCCTATATTAGATTAATTCCAGAAAATCAATTACTGCGTCAGCCTGACGTCAGTGTGACGTCAGCAGGTCAACGGGACACGTCCGGGTCAAACCTGACAGTGGGTCCCGCGTGTCAGTGTGATTAGATTAGTTAAAGTTTAATTAAAACTAAACCTGTTTAATTAACAGGGCTGGGCCCCACCAGTCATTGACTCAGGAGAGTCAACCAGGGCCCACCCGTGGTCAAACCCGGGTCGGCTGCACCGGCGTTTAGCCGCCGGCGAGCCCGACGCGGCGGCGGAAGTGATTTTTGCCGTTCCGGCAACCAAACGAGCCGCGGAGGCCACGGGAGAGGAGCTGGGGTCGAGCCGCAGCTCTTGGTGGAGTCCGTTGGGGTCGGGGTGGCCGGAGTTGGCGCCGGCGATGACTTTGGCGGCCACCGGGGTTCGGCCGAAGTCGAACTTGTCGCTAGGGGGGTCGGTGAGGTGCGGAGAGTAGCTAGTTAGGTGCTACGTGACGCGGTGAGCATGATGGACACCGTGGAGTGGTCGGAGGGTGACCGGGAGAACGTCGGCGACGAGCTCCGCGGCGGTGGGTGCGGTTGAGCTCCGGGAGGTCGCTACACGGCTCGGGAGCACGAAAGAAGGGAGGGAGAGATGGCTAAGCTCACGGGGAGTTCGACGAGGCCCTTGGTGCGGCCGGGGACGGACCGGAGCGACGACGGCGTTGAAGGGGATCTCCGGCGACGGCGGTACGGGCGAGGTCGATGCAGTGGGCACGGGCCTTGCGAGCGCTCGGGGCTCGGCTTGCTCGAAGGAGAGGAGGGTAGCGGAGCTCCTGGACACGGCGGCACGGCGTGGGGTCGACGGAGGGCGGGGCTACGGCGAGGGGGTGGTGGCGATGGCGTCGTCCATGGCGGGGGAGCGCGAGAGAGAGAGGTTGGGGAAGAATGGAGGTGTCCTGCGGTTTCACGGTGCTGCGTGGAGCTCATCCATCCAGCCCCGAGGCGAGGAGGTGGAGCAAGGCGGCAGCCAGCTGCGTGGCGCGCGCTGCGGTCGCCGTCGGGCACCTGCCTGCCTGCCTGGCCGGCAAGCAGCTCGCTGGAGCGGCGCTGGGCTGGGCCGGCAGGTGGTCCGGGTGCTGGGCGCCAGGTAAGGTTTTTTTTCTGTTTTAATACTTCTGCAACTTTGTTGAATTAATAAAAATACTTAGGCAACTCCTAAAATCACCAAACTACTCCTGGTCCATAGTTGGATTATTTCCAACATGAAACATTTTAGTTTGGAGATATTTGAGCATTTAAATATTTTATATAATTTTAAATGCCCAAATTCAAATATTTATGATTTAATTCAAAAACCCTAAGATGGCCTAGGAAAATGTGCATCACTTCTGGCAGAGGTTTTGAACCAAGACAAAAATGATGGGCATTTTAGAAGGGCATTTCAGGTTCATTGAAAAAGTTTTTTTAGTAAACCCTAATTGGTTTCAGAGGGGGCTGAGGGCTCTGTCATCCCCATTTCAGGTTTCTGATGAAAGAATAAACATGATGCAACACTCTAATGCATGACTAGCTAGGGTGTGACATCTTCAACACCTACATGAAGTCATTATCGACAAAACCCAAGGATAGTTCATCCCTCTTAGGGGGGATATCACATCTACGGGGAGCTTTACTCTAAGAATTGAGCTAAAGCAACTCTAATGGTGCGAGCACAACAATGCCTTATGTAAAAGTGGTAACCCCACTAGTGCTTAAACGATGAGTATGACCTATGATCAGATGTTCTCATTTGACTCCTAAGTCAATATACTCATATATAGATGACCTAGTCATCGCCAATTGCTTGATAGATGCTAGAGTGTTTGTCCATGTTTTGTCACACATTTCATTTGTCATTTTATTGTGTGAGCATGTTGGATGCATATTTTACTCATTCGAGGACATCCATTTGTTGCTTTGATTGTTTGGCTTTTTCACTTTTTCCAAATGGATGGACAAGAATGCCTAAGAACTCCCTCTAGTTATCTATGCTTTCTTCGTCTCAAACTCTATTCATGCTACATCACAAAGTTTTATCAAGTCACATTCGAACCACTCTGTGTGAGGAGCACTCGGAGTCCCCGATTCGTCATAGACTTAAACTTCCAAAACCTCTTTGTGCATTTTGGTCTGACCGATTCACCCTTTTCGGTCATACCGAGATCACTAAGTTGATCTAGGTTTTCAATCTCTGTGCAACCAATTAGAACCTTTCGGTCACACCGATTTGGAATAACTGCTCACAGTTTTGCATCTCGGTGCCACCGAGTTGTTCCACTCGGTCACGCCTACATGGTCGGGTTATATATACTGACGGGTCAAATTTTGGAAATTTTTCGGAAACCCTACACCCGCGCGTAACCTGCTTTGCGTCTTCGGGTCTCCGGATCGTCTTCTCGCCGCCAGTGCCTCCCGCTGCTGGTCTCCGCCGCCGTCAACGGCAATCTGCTCCGTCGTTGCTGCCGTAGCGAACACTCGCCGCTCTAGGGTAAGTGTTCGACCCCTTGGGCTGTCTTTTTCACCCGATTCCTAGCACAAGGACAATGCCATGTTTCTTGCCACGATTGAGATCGATCCATCCAGCTAAAACTTCCTTAGGTCTAGATTGATTCGAAAATTTTAGGGTTAGCTCGCCGCAAAACTCATCTTGGACCGACCGAACTGTAGAAATCGGTCTAACCGATTCGGCCTTGGCCATTGCACAAGAGCTTTTCGGTCTAACTGAAACGTGCAAATCGGTGTGACCGAGTTCAAGATTCTGTGAAACCCTAGCAATCTCGGTGCCACCAAACTGTGACTCGGCCCTACCGAGTTCACTAGTTTAGGTTCCAAGTGTTGCTTCGGTATCACCGAGCGTGTCAATTCAGTAGCTCCGAGATCACTTTTGTAGAGAACCAAAACTAAGCTTTTTGACTCAACTATTTTGCAAAACCTCTGTACTTTGTGATGCTCATATACTCTACCTCATCTACAACCTATTCACAGGGTTTGCTGACAGTTTTCCTGAAGATGTCTGATCAAAGTGATAGTCAGAAAAAGTCAAAGGAACAGGTTCAGTTGAGTGAGGGCACTAATCCCTCCAGCAGCTATGATGAGGGCAGCAGGAGCACACCTAGTAACTTGCCAAAGGCAGCTACCAGGACAAGGAAGAAGAAAACCTCAGATTCTGAAGATGAGCATTATGTGGTTGTTGAGGATGAGGCCACTTCAAGCAAAAAGGTGCTAAAAAAGGAGTATGGCACAGCTATTACAACTAAGCCAGGAATGAAAACAAAGGCTCCAGCAAGAAGAGTACCAATGTCAAAAGCCAGAGCCTCAACTGTTGAAGCTTCCAAGTCAAAGAAAGTTGCCACAGGTGAAACTATGAAGTTCACCATTGAATCATATGATGGTGAAGAAGCAGGTGATGGTAAGAAGAAGAAGAGGGAAAGAACCACTACTGCCAAAGTTCTTGGCAAGCCCTCCATGATGAGAGATTCAGAAGAAGAAGAACAAGAGGATGCTGCACCAGCACCCAAAGCTCAAAAGCTCATGGGAGATGCAATCAGACCAGGGGCTGCTCCATCTAACCCCAAAGCTGCTCCCAAGGCTGCTGCTCTAGCTCAAAACACTAAACCCAAGAGGAACACCAGAAGTATTCCAGCTGAGGAGAAGAACAAGGCCCCAGTGCCTGAAGCTGAAGAAGAAGAAGAAGATGATTCACTTGTTTTGAGAAAACTGAAGCCCAAGATCCCTGACCACAATGATGCACATCCTGTTGCAGAAAACATGAAAATCAGGAAGGATTCAGGACTGAGATTATGAAGACAGTGTGATCCATATGCTGTCAGGAGAAGAACTGTTGTTGACTACAGGTTTCACATCAAGACTTTTATGAGACCATTTTGCTTGACAAGAAGCCTATTGTCTGTGACATGAGATGGGTTGACTGGGAGTACATCAAGGAGAATGAAGATCACTATCCATGTGTATATGACAGCTTCAAAGCATGTGGAGTTGATACATTTGTTGCCCAGAAGCTCACCAAGTGGAATGATGAGCTGATCATGCAGTTTTACTCCACTGCCCACTTCTACCCAGATGGGAAGATCATATGGATGTCAGAAGGTACTAGGTACCAATCCTCTGTGGAAGAATGGGCTTAGTTGATCAATGCCCCAGAAGAAAATGAAGATGACTTGGATGTTTATGCTGAGAAGAAGAAAGACCATAACACTATGGCACACATGTACAGACAGATCCTAGATGATGCTTTGGAGACTCATAAGTTTGGATCTGTCCACTTCTTGTTGTCTGGTTTGCCTACCATCAACTGGATCCTAAGGCACACATTGCTACCCAAGTCAGGTGATCACAAGATGATCAGAGGACATGCTATCAATTTGCTACATTTGTTTGATGTGCCTCAAAATTTTAAAGTCATGAATCTGATTGTGGAGACAATCAAAAGGACAGCAGCTGATCAGAAGAGATCTTGTGGGTATGCCCCACAAATTCAGGAGCTCATCAACTCCAAGATGGGCACAGACAAATATCTATTGGATAAGGAGCACGTGCCCATCTACCCTGAATTTGAAGACAACACTGTTGTCATGAATGAGAATGAACCATCATCAGCTCAAGCACATGAGAAGAGAGAGCATGCAAGGGTAGAGAAAGCTGCAAAGATGCCAACTACTGAAGAGGCATCTCTAGTGTTCTTGAAGAGCAAGCAAGACCAGCTTGGATATCTGATCCAATCCACTTTGAGGATTGAGAAGGGCTTGGCCACCCTGACTCAAAACTAGGAGAGTTTGGAGAGGATCATTGAGCAGAAATTCTATGATCTTGATGTCAAGGTAACTGAGATCCAAACTGCAGTTGAGCAGCTTCAGGAGGAAGCAGAGGAGAAGAAGAGCAAGTCTACTATAGATGCTTTTGCTAGAGTGCCCAGAGGAAAGAGATCTGCTGCAGTGCCAGTCACAGATACTAGAGCTACAGTATCAGCACCAGCTACTACAGCTCTAGTGCCACCTCCAGCAGCCACTCCACCAGCTCCAGCTACATCAACAGAAGCTTTCATCCTTGGAGCCATCTCTACACCACCTCCCGAAGACCAAGCCAGAGAGTCGTTTAGCACTATGCATTTTTTGAAGTTTTTGGTAACTTGTTGCCAAAGGGGGAGAAAATGTATAGATCATAGGCTTCGAGAGAGAGTGTTGCTTTTTATCTCTCTTGTTTCTGGTTGAACTTCTTGATTGTGTGCTTGTGAGATACTTGTTCGATCATGTGTCTGATCATATGCTACCCTTAATGCTTGTTGGATGATATTATCTCTTATATCCTTATAGGATCATTCACTTGCTTGGTGATGAGTGCATGCTTTTAACTTCTATCATTTTGAGCGCTCCACCAAGATGTATGTGACATGGAAGAGTGACCCATGATCCTAACACATTGTGCATTTTCAGTCCAAAGCAAATTTTAAATAATTCACAAATTTAGGGGGAGCTCTTGCTTATCACATACTTCTCAAAGCAACGATGTTTTTCAATCTTATTTTCATTTGCCGAAGCTTTGATCTATATGTTGTCATCAATTACCAAAAAGGGGGAGATTGAAAGTGCAACTATCCCTGGGTGGTTTTGGTAGTCCCTAACAACATATAGCTCATTGAGCTAATACTATTTCAAGATAAATATTTCAGGAAAGCTCAATGTTCGGCATGGCATGGATGAGAAACGTGGACCCCTCAAAATGCTAAGGACAAAAGGATTGGCTCAAACTCAAAGCACAAGACCCTACATTTTTCATTTTAGTGATCCAAGATCATATTGAGTTCATAGGAAAAGCCAATACTATCAAGAGGGGGTGAGGTGTTGCTTAATGAGTTTCTTGCTCAAAGTGCTTAGTGATATGCTCCAAAAAACCCTCAACTACTTTCTCACGTCCACATAAGTCCCACACCAAAAGTCAAACTCGGCCCCATCGAAGCTTTCTATCCGGCGCCACCGAGTTCAGTTGACATAGCCACTGCCAGGAACCCTAGGCTTTTCGGTCTCACCGATAGGGATCTCGGTCTCACCAAGATGGGATTGTAATCTATCTGTTTCCCATCGTAACGTTTCGGTCAAACCGAGATGAGTGATTGAAAGTGCAACTATCCCTAGGTGGTTTTGGTAATTCATAACAACATATAGCTCATTGAGCTAATGCTATTCCAAGACTATTATTTCAGGAAAGCTCAATGAATGGCATGGCATGGATGATGAAAGTGGATCCCTCAAAATATCAAGGACAAAGGATTGGCTCAAGCTCAAAAGCTCAAGACTCTACATTTTATATTTCAGTGATCCAAGATCACATTGAGTCTATAGGAAAAGCCAATACTATCAAGGAGGGATGAGGTGTTGCTTAATGAGCCTCTTGCTTCATGTGCTTAGTTATATGCTCCAAAACCCTCAACTACTTTCCCACTTCTCCACATATGACCTAAACCTGAAGCCAAAATCGGCCATACCGATTCTTTCTATCCGGCGCCACCGAGTTCAGATGTCATAGCCACTGCCACAAACCCTAGGCAAATTGGTCTCACCGATAGGGATCTCGGTCTCACCGAGATGGGATTGTAATCTCTTTGTTTCCCTTCGTAACGTTTCGGTCTAACCGAAGTGAGCGATCGGTCCTACCGAGATTGGAATGTAAACTCTTTGTTTCCCTTTTGTAACATTTCAGTCTCACTGAAAAGAGCAAATCGGTCCCACCGAGTTTACCTGACCAACTCTCTGGTTAGCTAATTACCAAAATCGGTCTCACAAAGTTTGTGTAATCGGTCTCACCGAGATTACGTTATGCCCTAACCCTAACCATATCGGTCCTACCGAGTTGCATTTCGGTCCCATCGAAAATCCTAACGGTCACTAGGTTTACTAAATCGGTCTGACCGAGTTTGTTGATTCGGTCCCACGGAGATTGGTAAATTGTGTGTAACGGTTAGATTTTTTGTGGAGGCTATATATACCCCTCCACCTCCTCTTCATTCGTGGAGAGAGCCATCAGAACAAACCTACACTTCCAACTTACCAGTTCTGAGAGAGAACCACCTACTCATGTGTTGAAGCCAAGATATTCCATTCCTACCATATGAATCTTGATCTCCAGCCTTCCCCAAGTTGCTTTCCACTCAAATCTTCTTTCCACCAGATCCAAATCCTATGAGAGAGAGTTGAGTGTTGGGGAGACTATCATTTGAAGCACAAGAGCAAGGAGTTCATCATCAACTCACCATTTGTTACTTCTTGGAGAGTGGTGTCTCCTAGATTGGCTAGTGTCACTTGGGAGCCTCCGACAAAGATTGTGGAGTTGAACCAAGGAGTTTGTAAGGGCATGGAGATCACCTACTTCATGAAGATCTACCGCTAGTGAGGCAAGTACTTCGTGGGCGACGGCCATGGTGGGATAGACAAGGTTGCTTCTTCGTGGACCCTTCTTGGGTCGAGCCCTCTGTGGACTCGCGCAACCGTTACCCTTCGTGGGTTGAAGTCTCCATCAACGTGGATGTACGATAGCACCACCTATCGGAACCGAGCCAAAAACATCCGTGTCTCCAACTGCGTTTGAATCCTCCAAACCCTTCCCTTTACTTTCTTGCAACTTGCATGCTTTAATTTCCGTTGCCTATATACTCTTTGCATGCTTGCTTGATTTGTGTGATGATTGCTTGACTTGTCCAAAGATTGTTAAAATCTGCCAAACTCTAAAATTTGGAAAAGGTTAAGTTTTTAATTGGTCAAGTAGTCTAATCACCCCCCCTCTAGACATACTTCAAGTTCCTACAAGTGGTATCAGAGCCTTGGTCTCCATTTGCTTTGATTTCCATAGCTTTTGGTGGTCGTAGCCTTGGTTTCACAACCTAGGAGAGTATGGCATCTAGCGAGGGAAATTAT
Source organism: Triticum dicoccoides (assembly GCF_002162155.2). NCBI lineage: Eukaryota > Viridiplantae > Streptophyta > Magnoliopsida > Poales > Poaceae > Triticum > Triticum dicoccoides. Next base: position 269,141,649 of record NC_041385.1, on the reverse strand, counting down.
AACCGTAGAGGTCCTTACTTTGATGGAACTAATTTTGCTAGTTGGAAGCATAAGATAAAAATGCATATTCTTGGACATAACCCCGCCGTTTGGGCTATTATTTGTATTGGCTTGCAAGGTGAATTCTTTGATGGGAGAGAGCCGAACCGTGAAGCCAATGCGGAATAATTGAAGATGCTGCAATACAACGCTCAAGCTTGTGATATCATCTTCAACGGATTGTGCCCCGAAGAATTCAACAAAATCAGCCGTATTGAGAATGCAAAGGAAATTTGGGACACTTTGATTGATATGCACGAAGGTACCGACTCCATCAAGGAATCCAAGTTGGATGTGCTCCAAAGTCACCTTGACAATTTCAAAATGAAGGATGGTGTAGGTGTCGCTGAAATGTACTCTAGGCTTGCTCTTATCACAAATGAGATTGCCGACTTAGGGAGTGAAGAGATGACCAACAGATTCATCATCAAGAAGATCCTAAGATCATTGGATGGAAAATATGATTTCGTGTGCACATTGATTCAAATGATGCCCAATTACAAGAATCTCAAGACAACGGAAGTCATTGGTAGAATTGTTGCTCATGAGATGTCACTCAAGGATAAGGAGGAACTTCACAACAAGTCAAGTGGTGCTTACAAAGCCTCATGTGAAGCTCCCACATCATCAAGTGAGAAACAAACCTTCAATGAAGAATTGAGCTTAATGGTGAAGAATTTCAACAAATTCTACAAGAGTAGAAGCAAAGAAATAAGCTCTAATTCAAGGTCCTACAATGACAAGAGATCTTCCAGTCGAGAGCGCAACTGCTACAATTGTGGGAGACCCGGACACTATTCCAATGAGTGTACGGCACACTACAAAAGAAGAGAAGATTCTCCAAAAAGAAGAAGTAGAAGAGAAGAATCACCACCAAGAGAGAGAAGGAGTAGAGATGATCGTTATGAACGAAGACCCTCACGGAGAAGCAAATATTCGGAAAGGAAGGACAAGTCATCAAAGAGCTACACCAAACGAAGACATCAAGCTCATGTTGGTGAATGGGTATCCGGTTCCGACTCTGAACATCACTCCGAGAGAAGCTATCACTCCGACTCCAAACATACTCAAGATGAAGGTGTTGCCGGTCTAGCACACGTGACAACCAACTCCTACGGCATATTTGACTCACCAAATGAAGGAATTGGAAGATGCTTCATGGCCAAAGTTGCAAAGGTAACACATCCCGAGTATGTTGATTTCAATAGTGATGAAGATGACTTGCTAGGTGATGATCATTTACTTATTGACAACTCTAGTGATGAATACTATGATGGAACATCAATTAATCATGCTAAAAAAGATAAAACGAATGACAATGATAAGGAGAAGATTGAGCTTCTAATTAAAGAACTAAACACTCTTAAGTTATCTCATGAAACTATCTTCGAAAATCATCTGGAACTTTTAAGGGCTCATGAGAAGTTATGCTTTGAAAAGCTCAATCTTGAGCAAGAGCATGAGTTCTTAAAGGCAATCAATGATGATCTTCGCAAGAAAAGTTCCTCTTATATTGCCAAGCGTTTACTCTTATCTACTTACATGCCTCAAGTCAAGTCTAGTAACAAGAACAAGAAAGGTTCTTTCTCTAGTAGTAACAATAACAATGCTAAATCAAATATTGTTGCTTCTAGTAGTTCTCTTGATTCCACTAATGATTCTCTTAGCCAAGTTACACTTGAGCAAGAAAATAGCTTATTGAAGGGAATTATAGAGAAAGGTGTATACAAGAGCCTTGCCGGGAGTAAGCAATTCCAGGAAATTGTACGTAAGCAAGGAAGGCACCGGAAGAAACAAGGTGTTGCTTTTGAACGAAAGTTCAATGCCAATGGAGTTGAGTGGGAAGAAGATCAATACACCAAGACGAAGTTTGTTCCTCAACAAGAGAAGTATGATCCTACTTATTTCAAGGGAACACAAGCTCAAGATGATCTTCCACCACAAGGCCATAAAGGCAAGGACAAGCTTCAAGAGGAGATTGATGCATTTAAAGAAGCACCTAAGGCCTTGGTCAAGTGGGTTCCCAAGACTACGTCAAGTTCTACTTCATCAAGTACAACCACAACTCCAAGGATTCCCATCAAGATGATGTGGATCCCGAAGAAGAAGAATTAGAGAGTTCTTGAGGGTGACTCCGCCAACATTCTTCAATCATATCATTACGGCAAGAACAAGTGCAATCAACTTCCACATCTTGCACTAGTTCAAGGAGTCACAAACCCTCATGTTGGTAAGGCAAGGGACAAGGTAACCAAATGATTTCATGGACATCATTTTGTGTGTGCATCACTCTATGTCTATGGATATTCTTGTTTTGTTCCTTGTCGGACTAACCCATGTAGGTATGTTGCAAGTGCAACTCACTCCAAAAGATTGCTCCAAATGATCTACGTCAACTCTGAGCATTCACATCTTCAACACCTACATGAAGTCATCATCGACAAAACCCAAGGTTAGTTCATCCCTCTAAGGGGGGATCTCACATCTTGGGGGACCTTAACTCTAAAGAATTGAGTTAAAGCAACTCTAATGGTGTGAACACATCAATGCATTATGTAAAAGTGGTAACCCCACTTGAGCTTAAACGATGAGTATGACCTATGATGAAATGTTCTCATTTGACTCCTAAGTCAATATACTCATATACAGATGACCTAGTCATCGCCAATTGTTTGATAGATGGTAGTTTTGGTTGTGCATGCTTTGCCACATATTTCATTTGTCACTGTATTGTGTGAGCATGCTGGTTGCATATTTTACTCATTCGAGGACATCCACTTGTTGTTTTGATTGATTGGCTTCTTTTTCTTTGGCCAAGTGGATGGACAAGAATGGCTAAGAATCTTCTCTAGCTATCTATGCTTTTCTCGTCTCAAACTCTATGCATGCTACATCACAAAATTTGATCAAGTCAGATTCGAACCACTCTGTGTGAGGAACACTTGGAGTCCCCGATTAGTCATAGACTTAAACTTCCAAAATTCCTTTTTGATTCTCGGTCTGACCGATTCCTCTATTTCGGTCCCACCGAGATCACTAAGTTGATCTATGTTTTCAACCTCGGTGCAAATGATATGAACTTTTCGGTCACACCGAGTTGTTGTAACTGTTAGCAGTTATGCAGCTCGGTGCCACCGAGTTGTTCAGCTCGGTCACACCGACAGAGACGGGCTATATATAGTCACGGGCAAAAATTTGGAAAATCCTTCAAACCCCTTTGCCCGCGCGTAGCTCGCTCTGCCTACTAGGTCTACGGATCGTCGACTTCGTCGCCAGCCGCCTCGTGTCGCTGGTCTCCGCCGCTGTCAACGGATTTCTTCTCCGCCGTTGTCGCCGTAGCGAGTTCACCGCCGAACTAGGGTATGAACTTGATCACAGTGCTTTCCTCATCTGATTCTCAGAACATTGTGTTTGTAATGCATCTTGCCACGATTGAAACACTCCTATCTAGTTAATATGATCCTTAGAATAGATGTGATTCGAAAATTTAGGGTTAGGTTTCCGCCGAAACCATCTCGGACCCACCGGGTTGAAAAACTCGGTCTCACCGATTTGGCTAACGGCATTGCACTAGTAAGTCTCGGTCTGACCGAGAATTACAAATCGGTGTGACTGATTTTAGAACTTTGTGAAACCCTAGCAGTCTCGGTGCCACCGAACTGTGACTCGGTCTGACCGAGATCACTAGTTTAGGTTCCAAAACCGCTTCGGTATCACCGAGTTTGAAAATCGGTAGATCCGAAATGCTTTTTGTGGAAACTAAAACTATGTTTTTGAACCATTATTTTGCAAAAATCTTTGCATTTTGTGATGCTCATCCACTCTGTCTCATCTATAACTATTCACAGGGTCAGCAGTTAGTGATTTGCAGCATGTCAGACCAAAGTGACAGTCAGAACAGGGAAGAAGAGCAGATTCACATGAGTGAGGGCACTAGTCCCTCAAGTACTTTAGATGAAGGCAGCAGAAGTACTCCTAGCAACTTGCCCAAAGCAGCCACAAGAGCTAGAAGGAAGAGAACCTCAGACTCAGAGGATGAGGACTATGTGGCAGCAGAAGATGAGGCTACTTCCAAGAAAGTAGTGCTCAAGAAGGAGTATGGCTCAGCAAAGAACATACAGCCAGGCATGAAGAGCAAAGGGCCAGCAGGAAGACAGCCAATGTCTAAAGCCAGAGGATCAACTCAAGTATCTGAAATGCCTGCTCCCAAAGAGCCAGCTGCAGAATGAAAGAAAAGGAAGGAAAGGGTCAAGAAGACCATGGCCAGAGTTATTGGTCAACCTTCCATGATGGAAGAGGAAGAAGAGGTTGCTGCACCAGCACCAAAGGCACAAAAGCTTATGGGTGATGCTATAAAGTCAGGGGCTGCAACATCAAAGCCCACCCAAAGCTACCCCCAAGCCCAAGATTGCACCAAAGAGAAATACCAGGAGTATACCAGCAGCTGAGAAGAACAAGGCCCCAATGCCTGAGGTTGTTGCTGAGGAAGATGAAGAAGGGCAGATCCTAAGAAAGCTCAAACCCAAGATTCCAGACCACAATGATGCTCATCATGTGGCTGAGAACATGAAGATCAGGAAAGACTCAGGGTTGAGGCTATGGAGATTGTCTGATCCATATGCCACCAGGAGAAGGACTGATGTAGATTACAGGTTCCACACCAAGGAGCAGCAGGACTTCTATGAGACAATCATGTTGGACAAGAAGCCCATAGTGTGTGATATGAGGTGGGTCGACTGGACCTACATGAAGGAAAATGAAGAACACTATCCTGGAGTGCAAGACAGTTTCATTGCTAGTGGAGTTGCAGATTTTGTTGGGCAGAAGCTCACCAACTGGAATGATTAACTCATTATGCAATTCTACTCCACAACACATTTCTATCCAGGTGGCAGGATAGTTTGGATGTCTGAAGGAACGAGATACCAGTCAACCATAGAGGAATGGGGAACTGTGATCAAAGCCCCAAAGGAGAGTGAAGATGACTTGGATGTATATGCCAAGAAGAAGATGGGACACAATTCTATGTCACATATGTACAAAGAGATCCCATACAAAGCCCTTGAGACTTTCTCGTTTGGGTCAGTCCATTTTCTTCTGTCAGGGCTGCCTACGATCAACTGGATCTTAAGGCACACTCTTTTGCCCGAATCAGCTGACCACAACATGATAAGAGGGCATGCAATTAACATGCTTCAAATTTTTGATGTGCCCCGGAAATTCAAAGTTATGAGCCTTATGGTAGAAACCATTAAGAGGACTGCAGCAGATCAGAAGAGAAGTTGTGGATATGCCCCACAGATTCAGGAGTTGATTAACTCAAAGATGGGCACAGGAAAATATCAGTTGGATAAAGAACATTTTGCTCTTTATCCAGACTTTGAGGACAATCAATTTGTCATGAATGAGAATGATCCATCATTAGTGCAAGCTCAAGAGAAGAGGGAGAAGGCAAGGAAAGAGAAGGCTGCCAAGATGCCAACTCAAGAGGAGGCATCTGAGTATTTCTTGAAGAACAAACAGGAGCAGCTTGGTTACTTGACAGCATCAACACTAAGGATTGAGAAGGGGTTGGCCACCCTAACTCAAAACCAGGAGAGCCTGGAAAGAATCATGGAACAAAAATTCTATGATCTTGATGTCAAAGTAACTAAGATTCAGTCAGTTGTGGAATAGCTGCAGGATGACATGCAGGAGAGGAAGGGCAGGACAACCACAGATGCATTTGCTAGAGTACCTAGAGCTCAGAGGTCAGCTGCAGTGCCTGTGACAGACACAAGAGCCACATCATCTGCACCAGCTACAGCTCCTACAGCTCCAGGGCAACCAGCTCCAGCACCAACTCCTCCAGCTCCGTCTACATCAACTGAAGTCTTCGTCCAAGGAGCCATCTCTACACCACCAACGGAAGACCAAGCCTGAGAGACGATATAGTCCTATGCATTTACTATGAACTTTTTGGTAACTTGTTGCCAAAGGGGGAGAAAAATGTATAGATCATAGGCTTCGAGAGAGAGATTTGCTGTTTTTCTGTTCTCTCTTGTCTTCTTGGTTGAACGTGTTTGCTTTTGATTGCTTGAGATACTATGCATTACCTGTGAGACATTGATGATCATGTGTTTGATCATAAGCTACACTTATGCTTGATTATATGTTATTATCTTACCTATCCTTATATGATCATTCACTTTGTTTGGTGATGAGTGCATGTATTCAATCTTTATTATTTTGAGCGCTCCGCCAAGATGTATGTGACATGGAAGAGTAACCCATGAGCCTAATTCCTTGTGCATTTGCAGTCCAAAGCAAATCTTAAACTATGCACAAATTTAGGGGGAGCTCTTGCTTATCACATACTTCTCAAAGCGACAATGTTTTTCAATCTTAAAATTTATTGTCGAAGCTTTGATCTATATGTTGTCATCAATTACCAAAAAGGGGGAGATTGAAAGTGCAACTATCCCTAGGTGGTTTTGGTAATTCATAACAACATATAGCTCTTTGAGCTAATGCTATTCCAAGACTATTATTTCAGAAAAGCTCAATGAATGGCATGGCATGGATGATGAAAGTGGATCCCTCAAAATATCAAGGACAAAGGATTGGCTCAAGCTCAAAAGCTCAAGACTGTACATTTTATATTTTAGTGATCCAAAATCACATTCAGTCTATAGGAAAAGCCAATACTATCAAGGAGGGATGAGGTGTTACTTAATGAGCCTCTTGCTTCATGTGCTTAGTGATATGCTCCAAAACCCTCAACTACTTTCCCACTTCTCCACATATGACCTAAACCTAAAGCCAAAATCGGCCATACCGATTCTTTCTATCCGGCTCCACCGAGTTCAGATGTCATAGCCACTGCCACAAACTCTAGGCAAATCGGTCTCACCGATAGGGATCTCGGTCTCACCGAGATGGGATTGTAATATCTCTGTTTCCCTTCATAACGTTTCGGTCTAACCGAAGTGAGCGATCGGTCCCACCGAGATTGCAATATAAACTCTCTGTTTCCCTTTTGTAATATTTCGGTCTCACCGAAAAGAGCAAATCGGTCCCACCGAGTTTACCTAACCAACTCTCTGGTTAGCTAAATACAAAAATCGGTCTCACCGAGTTTGTGTAATCGGTCTCACCGAGATTACGTTATGCCCTAACCCTGACCATATCGGTCCTATCGAGTTGCATTTCGGTCCCACCGAAAATCCTAACGGTCACTAGGTTTACTAAATCGGTCTGACAGAGTTTGTTGATTCGGTCCCACCGAGATTGGTAAATTGTGTGTAACGGTTAGATTTTGTGTGGAGGCTATATATACCCCTCCACCTCCTCTTTATTCGTGGAGAGAACCATCAGAACAAACCTACACTTCCAACTTACCAGTTCTGAGAGAGAACCACCTACTCGTGTGTTGAGGCCAAGATATTCCATTCCTACCATATGAATCTTGATCTCTAGCCTTCCCCAAGTTGCTTTCCACTCAAATCTTCTTTCCACCAGATCCAAATCCTATGAGAGAGAGTTGAGTGTTGGGGAGACTATCATTTGAAGCACAAGAGCAAGGAGTTCGTCATCAACGCACCATTTGTTACTTCTTGGAGAGTGGTGTCTCCTAGATTGGCTAGGTATCACTTGGGAGCCTCCGACAAAGATTGTGGAGTTGAACCAAGGAGTTTGTAAGGGCAAGGAGATCGCCTACTTCGTGAAGATCTACCGCTAGTGAGGCAAGTCCTTCGTGGGCGACAGCCATGGTGGGATAGACAATGTTGCTTCTTCGTGGACACTTCTTGGGTGGAGCCCTCCATGGACTCGCGCAACCGTTACCCTTCGTGGGGTGAAGTCTCCATCAACGTGGATGTACGATAGCACCACCTATCGGAACCACGCCAAAAACATCCATGTCTCCAACTGCGTTTGAATCCTCCAAACCCTTCCCTTTACTTTCTTGCAAGTTGCATGCTTTAATTTCCGCTGCCTATATACTCTTTGCATGCTTGCTTGATTTGTGTGATGATTGCTTGACTTGTCCAAAGATTGTTAAAATCTGCCAAACTCTAAAATTGGGAAAAGGTTAAGTTTTTAATTGGTCAAGTAGTCTAATCAAACCCCCCCCCCCTCTAGACATACTTCAAGGTCCTACAGTGATCAGTCCCACCAAGATTGCAATGCAAACTCTCTGTTTCCCTTTCGTAATGTTTCGGTCCAACCGAGATGAGTGAATCGGTCCCACCGAGGTTGCCTGACCAACTCTTTGATTGTCTATTACCAAAATCGGTCTCACCGAGTTTGTGTGATCGGTCTCACTGAGATTACTTTATGTGCTAACCCTAACGATATCGGTCCACCGATTTGACATGTCGGTCCCACCGAAATGCCTAACGGTCACATTATGAACTAAATCGGTCTGACCAAGTTTCATGATTCGGTACCACTGAGTTTGGTGAATTGTGTGTAACGGTTAGATTTTGTGTGGAGGCTATATATACCCATCCACCCACTCTTCATTCATGGAGAGAGAGCCATCAAAACATGCCTACACTTCCAACATACATTTTTTGAGAGATTACCACCTACACTTGTGTTGAGGTCAAGATATTCCATTCCAACCACATAAATCTTGATCTCTAGCCTTCAACAAGTGGCTTTCCACTCAAATCTTCTTTCCACCAAATCCAATCCTATGAGAGAGAGTTGAGTTTTGGGGAGACTATCATTTGAAGCACAAGAGCAAGGAGTTCATCATCAACACACCATTTGTTACCTCTTAGAGAGTGGTGTCTCCTAGATTGGCTTGTGTCACTTGGGAGCCTCCGTCAAGATTGTGGAGTTTTAACCAAGGAGTTTGTAAGGGCAAGGAGATCGCCTACTTCGTGAAGATCTACCCGAGTGAGGCAAGTCCTTCGTGGGCGACGACCATGGTGGGATAGACAAGGTTGCTTCTTTGTGGACCCTTCGTGGGTGGAGCCCTCCGTGGACTCGCGCAACTGTTACCCTTCGTAGGTTGAAGTATCCATCAACGTGGATGTACGATAGCACCACCTATCGGAACCACGGATAAAAACTCTCTGTGTAAACATTGTGTTTGCTTCCTCAAACTCCTCCCTTTACCTTCATATGCAATTGTTTTACATTCCGCTGCTATACTCTTAGAATTGCATGTGTAGGTTGATTGATTGACTTGTGCTAAGTTGCTAAAATCTGCCAAGAACTAAAATTGGGAAAAGGCTAGATTTTATTTGGTCAAGTAGTCTAATCACCCCCCCTCTAGACATACTCTCGATCCTACACTCTTCTCGCGTATACCTTTGTTTAGATGGATGACGTTGTAGTTGCAAGTATTCGAGACTTGCATGTATCGCTATTTTCGGGATGATGACAAGATACCACTTTGTGTTGGATGATGATTATGATGAGACTATTTGTATGTATATGCTATGATTACATTTGTGGTCTCGCAACCATTTGTATGTGTATCATGATGACATTTGTATGTTCTAAAGATTCTTGTATAAATCCTATTCAAATACAAAACAAATATGCAGAAAAAAAATCAAAAACTACTAAAATTAACAGTAGCCAGTGGAGAAAAGATTGCCGCAGCGCGACAGTAGCAGTAGCCCACACAGGAGAAGCGCGCTAGATCTACTAGCAGTAGCGAGCTTCCAGGAAGAACGCTGCTACTACACTTGTATAGCAGTAGCGCGGGCGTGCATGCGCTGCTACTATGGGTTAGTTGTAGCGCCTTATTAGTGGCGTCGGGTCCCCCGCTACTGATATACCTAGAACCCGCGCTGCTGCTAGGCTTTTCCCTAGTAGTGTAACTTAGCAAGTAACATAGCGCATTCGAAGAAAAGTTTGCTTATGTGGCATATAGTTAATGAGGAGAGAGGTGTTTGGAGTAATATAATATGTTACTGTAACATAACGGAACCCAAAGCAAAATGAATCTATAATGTCATAAATGTTGTCATCTATGATACTACTTGTATGTTACTTTGCACTACGAAGGTAGTAACAAAGACTAGTGTCATATGCATGACACTACTCTAAGTTAATCTACACTATGACTAGCCTAAGTCATATTAGGAAGAGCAGAGCGACCTAGGTGGCTAGAGATTGGACAAGGAGGAGCCCCTCGACCAGGAAACTTCCAATCACAATGCTGTTTTAAATGGAAGGAACATCAACATTGATTCACAAGCTATTAGATGCCATTTGAGATGTCCATGCAGGCCCGCATATATAATTGCATGCAAAACCATTTCAATCTCTTGCCTAATCAACACCCAGCCACAATGCATGCAGTTGTCCTTTCCTTGTGTGCACCTCCTCTTCCTGATTTTCATGGGCATTAGTTCGAGGCTAAGAGGGATACGAGGAAGAAATTTAATGTATTGCACCTAAGACTTTTGGGAATACCTAGTTTTCGTGAAGTGACTTATACACCTAGATGAAGGGAGAACTATTGTTGATTGGACTCATCCGATAACCTGTTGCAATGCACGTACAATTATGTATCGGGAAAATATTTTTTTGCCTCGTCGCAGCACCCACTCTTAGAAGTGACTCAAAATCCATTCATAAATTTAGTAAGTTTATCACAGGCATATCATTTAGCATTACAAACAACAGGTCATCAATCCACAACGACAATGAGGATACATTATAAGTACTAAAGTTTTCATCACACAACAAATAAAAAGCAATGAAATGAGCTTCAGCTCAACCACTTGTCGGCATTGGAAACACTTTCTTTGAAACAGAAGTGATTCTCTGGGAAGGGCCAGCTACTGTCAATCTCGAAACCAATGTAGGACTGATCATCTGGGCTGAAGTGGCCTATGTCAGGACGCATATTGTGATAGCCACAGTACGGAATCATAGCAATGTCCGAGGTATAGATACAGTTGCTTCTCGTAGATGGTAGTAACATTGTGTCAATAGCAGCTGAATCGCCTTTCACCATCATTGGATAGTTTTGTCCAAGGAAGCGCGAGTTTCCTTTAGGACTTTCAATACTGAACCAGGGAGAAGGTGTTGGCGCTAGCACACTAGTATCCATCCTGAATACCCTGCAACAGATGTTGGAATAGGTCCGGAGAGTTCGACCATGCGAGATAACACATGCTTCCCTAGTATCATCAGTAGTGCCCTGTACACAGACAAGAAGAGGTGATCCATCAGAATAAGTTGCCAGGCGCCACTGAGTATATGGGTCCTGTTCGTCCTCATGCTCGTGATCATCACCATCGTCATCTCCCCCTTTGTTATAAATTTTTTCAAGTATAGGTGGTGGAATGTGATACGTCTTCAACGTATCTATAATTTTTTATTGTTCCATGCTGTTATATTACCCGTTTTGGATGTTTATAGGCTTTACTTTACACTTTTATGACTAACCTACTAACCGGAGGCCCATCCCGAATTGTTGTTTTTTGCCTATTTTAGTGTTTCGAAGTAAAGGAATATCAAACGGAGTCCAAACGGAATGAAACCTCCGGAAGCGATCATTTTGGAACAACCGTGATCCAAGGGACTTGGAGTGAACGTCAAGCAACAGAGGAGGCAGCCACAAGGGTGCCCGGCGTGCCCCCTAGGGCTGGGCACGCCCCCACCCTCGTGGGCCCCTCGAGCGTCCACCGACCTACTTCTTCCTCCTACATATACCCATGTAGCCTGAAACCATCGGGGAGCACCACGAAAACCTAATTCCACCACCGCAACCTTCTGTATCTGCGAGATCCCATCTTGGAGCCTTCGTCGGCGCTCCGTCGGAGGGGGAATCGACAATGGAGGGCCTCTACATCATCTCCAAGGCCCTTCCGATGAGTTGTAAGTAGTTTACCACAGACCTTCTGGTCCATAGTTATTAGCTAGATGGCTTCTTCTCTCTCTTTTAATCTCAATCCAAAGTTTCCCTCGATCTTCTTGGAGATCTATTCGATGTAACCCTTTTTGCGGTGTGTTTGTCGAGATCCAATGAATTGTGGGTTTATGATCAAGTTTATCTATGAGAAATATTTGAATCTCCTCTGAATTCTTTTATGTGTGATTAAGTTATCTTTGCAAGTCTCTTCGAATTATCAGTTTTGTTTGGCCTACTAGATTGATCTTTCTTCCAATGGGAGAAGTGCTTAGCTTTGGGTTCAATCTTGCGGTGTCCTTTCCCAGTGACAGCAGGGGCAGCAAGGCACGTATTGTATTGTTGCCATCGAGGATAAAAAGATGGGGTTTATATCATATTGCATGAGTTTATACCTCTACATCATGTCATCTTTCTTAATGCGTTACTTCGTTCTTTATGAACTTAATACTCTAGATGCAGGCAGGAGTCGATCGATGTGTGGAGTAATAGTAGTAGATGCAGGCAGGAGTCGGTCTACTTGTCACGGACGTGGTGCCTTTATACATGATCATGCCTAGATAATCTCATAACTGTGCTCTTTTCTATCATTGCTCGACACTAATTTGTTCACCCACCGTAATACTTATGCTATGTTGAGAGAAGCCACTAGTGAAACCTATGGCCCCCGGGTCTATCTTTTATCATATAAGTTTACCATCTACTTTTATTTGCATCTTTACTTTTCCAATCTATATCATAAACATACCAAAAATATTTATCTTATCATATTATCTCTATCAGATCTCACTTTCGCAAGTGGCCGTGAAGGGGTTGACAACCCATTTATTGCTTTGGTTGCGAGGTTCTTGTTTGTTTGTGTAGGTGCGTGGGACTTTTGAGGAGCCTCCTACTGGATTTATACCTTGGTTTTCTAAAACTAAGGCAAATACTTACATTACTTTGCTGCATCACCCTTTCCTCTTCGAGGAAAACCAACGCAAACTCAAGACGTAGCAAGAAGGATTTCTGGCACCGTTGCCGGGGAGGTCTTCGCTCAAGTCATCACATACCAAGTACCCATCACAAACTCATCTCCCCCGCATTACATTATTTGCCATTTGCCTCTCGTTTTCCTCTCCCCCACTTCACCCTTGCCGTTTTATTCGCCCTCTCTTTCCCAATCTCCTCTCTCTCTTTCGCTTGCCTTTTTTGTTTGCTTGTGTGTTGGATTGCTTGTCGCGATGGCACAAGATAACACCAAAATGTGTGACTTTTCCAATACCAATAATAATGATTTCCTTAGTACTCCGATTGCCCTCTTAATGATGTTGAGTCTTGTGAAATCAAAGCTGCTTTGCTGAATCTTGTTATGAAAGATCAATTCTCCGGCCTTCCTAGTGAAGATGCCGCTACCCATCTAAACAACTTTGTTGATTTGTGTGAGATGCAAAAGAAGAAAGATATGGATAATGATATGTTAAATTGAAGTTATTTCTGTTTTCACTTAGAGATCATGCTAAAACTTGGTTTTTGTCTTTGCCTAAGAATAGTATTAATTCATAAAATAAGTGCAAAGATGCTTTTATCTCTAAATATTTTCCTCCCGCTAAGATCATCTCTCTTAGGAATGATATTATGAATTTTAAACAACTCGATCATGAGCATGTTGCCCAATCTTGGGAAAGAATGAAATTGATGATTCACAATTGCCTTACTCATGGTTTGAATTTATGGATGATCATACAAAAAATTTATGCCGGATTGAATTTTGCTTCTAGAAATCTTTTAGATTCAGCCACGGGAGGCACTTTTATGGAAATCACCTTAGGAGAAGCTACTAAACTCCTTGATAATATTATGGCTAATTATTCTCAATGGCACACCGAAAGATCTACTAGTAAAAAAGTGCATGCTATAGAAGAAATTAATGTTTTGAGTGGAAAGATGGATGAACTTACGAAATTGTTTGCTACTAAGAGTGCTCCTATTTATCCCAATGATATGCCTTTGTCTACTTTGATTGAGAATAATAATGAATCTATGGATGTGAATTTTGTTGGTAGGAATAATTGTGGTAACGATGCTTATAGAAGAAACTTTAATCCTAGACCGTTCCCTAGTAATTCCTCTAATAATTATGGAAATTCATACAATAATTCTTATGGTAATTTTAATAAGATGCCCTCTGATTTTGAGAATAGTGTTAAAGAATTTATGATCTCTCAAAAGAATTTTAATGCTTTGCTTGAAGAAAAAATGCTTAAAGTTGTTGATTTGGCTAGGAACATTGATAGACTTTTGCTTGATGTTGATTCTTTGAAACTTAGATCTACTCCTCCTAAGCATGATATCAATGAGTCTCTCAAATCTATGAGAATTTCCATTGATGAGTGCAAAGAAAGAACCGCTAGATTGCGTGCTAAGAGAGATTACTTTGTAAAAGCGTGTTGTTCTAGTTTCCATGAAAATAATGATGAATATCTAAAAGTTATTGATGTGTCCCCTATTAAATCTGTGTTTTGCAATATGAATCTTAATAATGATGGGACTAGAGATGAGTCAACTTTAGTTAAAAGGCGTCCCAATGATTCGGAGTTTTCAGATCTTGATGCTAAATTTGGTAATAGTGGGATTGGAGAGGTCAAGACTTTAGATAGCATTCAACCCATATTATGGATTTCAAGGAATTTAATTATGATAATTGTTCTTTAATAGATTATATTTCCTTGTTGCAATCCGTGTTGAATTCTCCTCATGCTTATAGTCAAAATAAAGCTTTTACCAAACATATGTTGATGCCTTGATGCAATCTTATGAGGAAGAACTTAATTTGGAAGTTTCTATACCTAGAAAACTTTATGATGAATGGGAACCTACTATAGAAATTAAAATTAAAGATCATGAGTGCTATGCTTTGTGTGATTTGGGTGCTAGTGTTTCCACGATTCCGAAAATTTATGTGATATTCTAGGTTTCCTTGATTTTGATGATTGCTCTTTAAATTTGCACCTTGCGGATTCCATCATTAAGAAGCCTATGGAAGGATCAATGATGTTCTTATTGTTGCAAATAGGAATTATGTGCCCGTAGATTTTATCGTTCTTGACATAGATTGCAATCTTTCTTGTCCTATTATTCTTGGTAGACCTTTCCTTAGAACGATTGGTGCAATTATTGATATGAAGGAAGGGAATATTAGATTCCAATTTCTATGAAGGAAAGGCATGGAACACTTTCCAAGAAATAAAGTTAAATTACCATATGAATCCATCATGCGAACTACTAATGAATTTAATGCCAAAGATGACACTACTTAGATCTATCCTCGCTTTTATGCCTAGCTAGGGCCCTTAAACAATAGGGCTAGTTGGGATTCAACCCAATTTGTTTTTCTTGTTTTTGATGATGTTTAGTAATAAATATTCCATCTAGGTTCTGTTTAGATGTGTTTTCATGTTTTAATTAGTGTTTGTGCCAAGTAGAACCTATAGGATAACCTATGGTGATAGTTAATTTGATTCTGCTGAAAAACAGAAACTTTGCACACATGAAAATAATTTTAGTAATTCACAGAAACGTGATTTTGCGTTTATTCCTTTTTCTGTAGATCAATAGACAAATTTCCCAGGACTTCCTATTTAGGCAGGATTTTTGTGGTTCCAGAAGTATTCTAAAGTTATAGATTTCTACAGACTGTAAAGATTATAAGTGCTCTATTGAGGAATGAGATGCCAAAGATGGCACTACTTAGATCTATCTTCGCTTTTATGCCTAGCTAGGGGCGTTAAACGATAGCGCTAGTTGGGAGGAAACCAATTTTCCTTGTGTTTTTTGTTTTTGTTCCTGTTTAGTAATAAATCTTGCATCTACCTTATGTTTGGATGTGTTTTTATCTTTTAATTAGTGTTTGTGCCAAGTAGAACCTCTAGGATAACCTATGGTGATAGTTAATTTGAACCTGCTGAAAAACAGAAACTTTGCATGCACAAAAACAATTTTAGTAATTCACAGGCACGTGATTTTGTGTTGATTCTTTTTTGTGTAGATCAATAGGACAATTTCCCAGGACTTCCTATTTTGGTAGGATTTTTAGAGTTCCTGAAGTATTCGAGAGTTACAGATTGCTACAGACTGTTCTGTTTTTGACAGATTCTGTTTTTCGTGTGTTGTTTGCTTATTTTGATGCATCTATGGCTAGTATCGGTGGGTATGAACCATAGAGAAGTTGGAATACAGGATGTGTAACACCATTATAAATAAATAATGAGTTCATTACAGTACCTTACGTGGTGGTTTTTCTTTCTTGCACTAATGGAGCTTATGAGATTTCCTGTTGAGTTTTGTGTTGTGAAGTTTTCAAGTTTTGGGTCAAGATTTGATGGACTATGGAATAAGGAGTGCCAAGAGCATAAGCATGGGGATTCCCATGGCACCCCAAGATATTCAAGGATAACCAAAAGACTAAGCTTCGGGATTCCCCAGAAGGCATCCCCTCTTTCTTCTTCGTCTATCGGTAACTTTACTTGGAGCTATATTTTTATTCGCCACATGATATGTGTTTTTCTTGGAGCGTCTTGTGTGATATTATTCTTTGATTTTTAGTTTACCAAAATCATGCTTGATGTACACACCTTTTGGAAGAAACCCACTTGTTTGGAATTTATTAGAATACTCTGTGTGCTTCACTTATATCTTTTGAGCTAGATAAATTTTGCTCTAGTGGTTCACTTATATCTTTTAGAGCATGGCGGTAGCTTAATTTTGTAGAAATTGTTGATCTCTCACTTATATTATTTTGATAGTCTCTTAGAACAGCATGGTATTTGCTATGGTTATAAAATTGGTCCTATAATGATGGGCCTCCAAGTTGGGTATAATAAAAACTACCATAGGAAGTGAATTGGATGCTATGATCAATTTGACACTTGATAATTGTTTTGAGATATGGAGGTGGTGATGTTAGGGTCATGCTAGTTGGGTGATTGTGAATTTAAACAATGCTTGTGTTGAAGTTGGCAAGTCCCGTAGCATGCATGTATGGTAACCGTTGCGTAACAAATTTCAAACATGAGGTGTTCTTAGATTGTCATCCTTATGGGTGGCGGTCGGGGACAAGTGATGGTATTTTCCTGCCAATATATCCCCCTAGGAGCATGCGCGTAGTGCTTGGTTTTTGATGACTTGTAGGTTTTTGCAATAAGTATATGAGTTCTTTATGACTAATGTTGAGTCCATGGATTATACGCACTCTTACCCTTCCATCATTGCTAGCCTCTTCGGTAGTGTGCATTGCCCTTTCTCACCTTCAGAGTTTGTGCAAACTTCGTCGGTGCAATCATACCCCGTGATAAGATACGCTCTATCACACACAAACCTCCTTATATCTTCCTCAAAACAGCCACCATACCTACCTATTATGGCATTTCCATAGCCATTCCGAGATATATTGACATGCAACTTTCCACCATTCCGTTCATCATGACACGCATCATCATTGTCATATTGCCTTGCATGATCATGTAGTTGACATCGTATTTGTGGCAAAGCCAGCATGCATAATTTTTCATACATGTCACTCTTGATTCATTGCCCATCTCGGTACACCGCCGGAGGAATTCATATAGAGTAATATCTTGTTCCAGTTTTGAGTTTTAATTCATGAGTTGTAAATAAATAGAAGTGTGATGATCTTCATTATTAGAGCATTATCCGCAAATAAAAAAAAGAAAGGCCAAAAAGAAAGAAAAAAGAAAGGCCAAAGAAAAAAAAGGCCAAAAAAAGGCCCAAAAAGAAAAAAAGAAAAAAAAAGAAAAAGAAAAAGGGGGCAATGTTACTATCCTTTTCTACACTTGTGCTTCAAAGGAGCACCATGTTCTTCAGATAGAAAGTCTTTTTATGTTTTCATTTTCATATACTAGTGGGAATTTTTCATTATAGAACTTGGCTTGTATATTCCTATGATGGGCTTCCTCAAAATGCCCTAGGTCTTTCTGAGCAAGCAAGTTGGATGCACACCCACTAGTTTCTTTTGGTGAGCTTTCATACATTTATAGCTCTAGTGCATCTGTTGCATGGCAATCCCTACTCCTCATGTTGACATCAATGGATGGGAATCTCCGTAGCCCGTTGATTATCCTCGTCAATGTGGGACTTTCTCCTTTTTTGTCTTCTCCACACAACCTCCATCATCATATTCTATTCCACCCATAGTGCTATATCCATGGCTCACGCTCATGTATTGCGTGAAAGTTGAAAAATGTTTGAGATTACTTGAGTACGAAACAATTGCTTGGCTTGTCATCGGGGGTGTGCAAGATGAGAGCATTTTTGTGTGACGAAAATGAAGCATGACCAAACTATATGATTTTGTAGGGATGAACTTTCTTTAGCCATGTTATTTTGAGAAGACATAATTGCTTTGACTAGTATGCTTGAAGTATTACTATTTCT
Source organism: Triticum dicoccoides (assembly GCF_002162155.2). Classification (NCBI taxonomy): domain Eukaryota; kingdom Viridiplantae; phylum Streptophyta; class Magnoliopsida; order Poales; family Poaceae; genus Triticum; species Triticum dicoccoides. Next base: position 269,123,315 of record NC_041385.1, on the reverse strand, counting down.
TATGTCAATATGAACTTTTATTTTGAATCATTTGGATCTGAACATTCATGCCACAATAAAGAAAATTACATTGAGAATTATGCTAGGTAGAATTCCACATCAAAAATTCTGTTTTTATCATTTACCTACTAGAGGACAAGCAGGAATTAAGCTTGGGGATGCTTGATACGTCTCCAACATATCTATAATTTTTGATTGTTACATGCTATTATATTACCCGTTTTGGAAGTTTATGGGCTTTACTTTACACTTTTATATCATTTTTGGGACAAACCTACTAACCGGAGGCCCAGCCCGAATTGCTGTTGTTTTTGCCTATTTCAGTGTTTCGAAGAAAAGGAATATCAAACGGAGTCCAAACAGAATGAAACCTTCGGAAGCGATCTTTTTGGAACAAACATGATCCAGGGGACTTGGAGTGGACATCAAGCGACAGAGGAGGCGGCCACGAGGGTGCCCGGCGCGCCCCCACCCTTGTGGGCTCCTCGAGCATCCACTAACCTACTTCTTCCTCCTATATATACCTACGTACCCTGAAACCATCGGGGAGCACCACGAGAACCTAATTCCACCTTCGCAACCTTCTGTATCCGCGAGATCCCATCTTGGAGCCTTCGTCGGTGCTCCGCCCGAAGGGGAATCGACCATGGAGGGCCTCTACATCATCTCCAAGGCCCTTCTGATGAGTTGTAAGTAGTTTACCACAAACCTTCGGGTCCATAGTTATTATCTAGATGGCTTCTTCTCTCTCTTTGAATCTCAATACAAAGTTCGCCTCGATCTTCTTGTAGATCTATTCAATGTAACTCTTTTTGCGGTGTGTTTGTCGAGATCCAATGAATTGTGGGTTTATGATCAAGTTTATCTATGAGAAATTTTTGAATCTCCTCTGAATTCTTTTATGTGTGATTAAGTTATCGTTGCAAGTCTCTTCGAATTATCAGTTTGGTTTGGCCTACTAGGTTGATCTTTCTTGCAATGGGAGAGGTGCTTAGCTTTGGGTTCAATCTTGCGGTGTCCTTTCCCAGTGATAGAAGGGCAGCAAGGCACGTATTGTATTGTTGCCATTGAGGATAAAAAGATGGGGTTTATATCATATTGCATGAGTTTATCCCTCTACATCATGTCATCTTTCTTAATGTGTTACTCTGTTCTTTATGAATTAATACTCTAGATGCAGGCAGGAGTCGGTCAATGTGTGGAGTAATAGTAGTAGATGCAGGCAGGAGTCAGTCTACTTGTCACGGACGTGATGCCTACATACATGATCATGCCAAGATAATCTCATAACTATGCGCTTTTCTATCAATTGCTCAACAGTAATTTGTCCACCCACCGTAATACTTATGCTATCTTGCGAGAAGCCACTAGTGAAACCTATGGCCCCCGGGTCTATCTTTTATCATATAAGTTTACCATCTACTTTTATTTGCATCTTTACTTTTCCAATCTATATCATAAAAATACCAAAAATATTTATCTTATCATATTATCTCTATCAACTCACTTTCGCAAGTGGCCGTGAAAAGATTGACAACCCCTTTATTGTGTTGGTTGCTAGGTTCTTGGTTGTTTGTGTAGGTGCCTGAGACTTCTTAGGAACCTCCTACTGGATTGATACCTTGGTTCTCAAAAAGGAGGTAAATACTTACACTACTTTGCTGCATCACCCTTTCCTCTTCACGGAAAACCAACGCAAGCTCAAGACATAGCAGAATGTTCACAGGACCTTGGAAACACAAGAAGGTTAATTAGTAAATAGAAACTAGCTAACCCACATGCATGTCGATGAAACAATTTTAATTACGGTGTAAGACAAACATACTGAAAGCATAAGGATCCCATGCAAAAAAGTGCCATGAGTGGTGGCAGCAAACACAAGACCCTCGTATTGAATTGCATCACAGTACTCATCCGTGTACAGAAATTGATTTTTTGAGAAATTTCCATTGAGGTGTGGAAGTAAGGATGGCAACAAGCTTGTTGAAGATAGCAACAACTTCATAGTTTGTGTAATCCCAAGAGCGGTTGGGAACTCGAAAAATTGCTATCTTCCATAGACGACGGTCACCATGATCGTATTTGAACGCACGTAGAATACCGGTGTGCTCAACCTCTGGGCAGTCTGAAATTTTTGGAAGTGGAACCCAGTGACGAGTGTACACATTCACAAGTTCTCACTCGCTGTTATACCCAATATAAACAACCCAATCTCCATTTGCGCCTGACCAAACCTTACCCTCAAGCGATGGCATCTTAACATCAAACGTACCATTATCAAGTGGCATCAACTTGCACAAGGCGAGGCATCCTTCATCTGTGCGCCAGTCAGCAGGGTCATGGCGAAGAAGATAGGGGAGATCAAACCGCTCCTGGACCCTTGGGTTCCTTGTAATGATGTTATTAACTGAGTCGAGAATGGTCTTGAACAAACCTGCCATGCTAGCTGAGGTGATGACATCACACCGATCAATGAGTTGTTCCACCACGTCATCTTTCAGATCGGGTCAAGAATAACGGGGTCATTTCCAGCCTGTTCCCTCCATGGAGAAGATGGTCGTACAATGGTAGAAGGAAGGGTGAAGGAACATGGAGGAGGGAGGAAGAGCGTGCGACAGCAGTTCCAATAGAGAGGCAAAGACGAAGAGGCGGTGGACGGTTGCCAAGGTACACGAATAGGCGCCCCGGCCTACATAGACGTCCGTTCGGAAATTGTACAAAAGGACTCTCCGTCGTCTCACTGACATGTTGGAACGGGACCACATGTCAACGAAACATGGCGTGTAATTTCTCATGCAAAATGCGATCTGGTTGCATTGTCCTGAGGTGCTGCATTAGTTATCGACCTTTATTTTTTTAATGGTGTGTCATTCAATTTTGAAGCACGACTAACTGGTAGTTGTCGGATTATGGGATCTGCAAACCCTTGAGAGGTTCAAACTCTGGGGTGTGTGCGCAGATCTCAACCTACCCAGCCTGCCTACTCGCGATCCTCCTAAGCCTAGCGCGTCAAGCTCAAAGAGACATAGAGACACAATAGTTTATCCTGGTTCAAGCCACCCTGCGGTGTAATACCCTACTCCAGCGTTTTGGTGGATTGCCTCGAAGAGCTGAGGATGAAATAGTAAAGTGGATGAACTGGCCTCAGGAGGTGAGGTGTTCTTGAGCTAGTGTGGTGTGTTCTCCCTCTTTCTATGGTGGTGGCTGGTCCTATTTATGGTGGCCTTGGTCCTCTTCCCAAATGTTGGCGGGAAGGGATCCCACAACAGCCAGATTTGAAAGGGGACAAGTAGTACAACTTATCCTGACAAAAGTAGTCTACACCTGCAAAAAGCGTCTGGTCGTGACGCTGCAATGGGCTCGTGGATGAACTCCGTCCTGCCGTCCTGGCGGTCTTGGTCTCGTTGCACCGAAATGGAAACCTTTGGCTGATTCCTCGGGACTCCACGCCCGTGGCTTGCCTTCTTTGCACCAAAGAGAAAACCTGTGCTCTGCGCCCGCCTGGCCTTGGTCGTCATGGCTCCAGCTGAGCCTTGTGAGGTAGCCTTGCGTAGAACTCTCAGCCCCTAAGGAGCCAGCCTGAGGAGGCCGATCCCCTCGGGGGTCTTGGCGTCGTCCGCCTCGCGAGAGTCTTGTGTTGTCCATGTTGAAGCTAGGCCATACAAGGCCGTCGATGGAGCCACATGGTGGGCCGCAGTCAGGCAGGGCTGGATACCCCCAAATGCAGGACACCGACAATAGCCCCAGGGCCCAAGGCGCGCTTGGACTTGGCTTTGAGGTGAAGCCAAAGGGCAAGGGCGGAGCGCCGCGGGCCCTAACCGCCTGCGGCCTTGATGACGCGTGGTGACTGACGGGACATGGGCGGCTCCTCTTTCCCACATTGGCTTGGTGACTGCTCGACTTGATGGGACAATGTGGCATGCAGAAAGTCATGATCGCGCGGGGTCGTGGAGGCCGGTGGTTGGCCTCCCTTGGCTACAAATGTGAGGGAGAGGTAGACCCCTCGCCCATCTCTCCCTTGTATTGCTCCCGCCTGCTTTTATCTTCTCCATCTTGCTCCCATGGCGTCGCCGAGGAGGTATTCAGCGGCCGAGAAGGGGAAAGCCTCCAAGGAGGGGCCAGTCTCTCTACCTCCTAAGAGGGGTCGCAACCGTCCCCACAAGCACCCCGCGGCTCCGCCGGTGGCTTCTAGGGGGCGCGGGCGCGCACCCACCAAAGGCGGTGTTGCTCTTGGCGCCCGCGATGGCACCTCTTCCCTCGGCAGGGGCCACCGGCTTTGGAGCATCCCCCATGACGAACGGAGGAGCGCCATGATCGTGTGCCCGCCTCGGCCGCGCTTCTCCTCACTGGACGTGCTTCCTGAGTTTGTGGTGTGGTCGGAGAGCTCGAATGGCACCTAGCTCCGCCTCCCACGCTTGTTCTTCGGCAAGCTTCCTTTTTTGGGGCTTGATGGCCTCTGGCTGGACGCTGACAGTTTTCTGCAGCAGGGCTTCGTGGGTTGGTGCCGAGGTCGGCACCTCCGGCAGCGTGGTCCTGACCCATGGCTGGCAGACCTTCGCCCGCCCGCGCGGCCTGGCTGAAAGGTGCACCCTCCACTTCAAGTACGATGGCCGGGCGACCCTCTACGTGAGGGTGTTCAGGGAGGACGGCCGCCGTGTGGTGTGCTTCCCAGAGGATGGCAGTGACGACGATGGTGGCGATGGAGAGCTTGGCCTTGGTGACGCGCGCTCCTCCTCCCGTGATGGCAGCTCTTCCTTGGATGAGAGCTCGAGCAGTGGCGGCTACGATCGACCCCCGCGTCGTCGTGCTCGCGTTGAGGACGCCAATGGTTCATCTCCCCGCGGCGCCCCGGTGAAGCTGGAGAGGAGCCCGGCATGAGGCCGCGTGCCAGCAAACTTGGACTCAAGGCCGCGGGGCCCAGGTCACACACGGGAGAACTGGTGAAGCGTCGGGCGACCTTGAGGCTTTGCTTGAGGATGCGGCGCTGGTGCCGTGCTCGTGCGCCTTCGAGTCATCTTTGCTTAGCCTTTCCTTTCTCCTGTAATTCAGAAAAAAGTGTACCCCACGGGGGCATGTAATGAACTATGGCAGTTATGCCCTTTATGTTATGCGTGCTATCTTGATGTTGTGTTGTGATGTTTGCGGCCTGGATAGGCAAGGGTAGGGTAACTTAGCTTGGTATGTGCGTAGCAGTTTTTCGCCTCGTGAGGACTCGGCCTCATGTACATGATGGGGCGCCCTTCCCGAGGGGCCGTGGGGTCTCAAGAGCTGCCACGGAGCCGCCGCGGGGCTGCTCTCAAAAGAAAAGGAAAAGGCTGACGGGCGGCTCCCTCCTCCTTTCGAGAGCCCCCTGCCATAGATTAGCTCAGACTTGACGCACCACGTCGCGCTGCCCGGGGGGCACGGAGATAAGGGGTGCTAGTGCCCGTGAGCTTGATCAAGGGCTCCTCGCGAGGATGAAGCCGAAACACCAGAATTCGGCGTGGTGCGTGCGCACGCGGGCAGGCCTGACGCGCACACACCTGCCTAGCCCACGCGCGAGGCACACGAGAAGAAGTGACGGGCGACTGCCACCTCTCTCATGCCATTAGGCCAAAAACAGCTCAGGAGAAGGAAACAGCTCAAGGAACCGGAGTTCAAAATTACCAAATCCATTGAAATGTTACTAAAAAACTGCAAGAAACTTCTGAAAGCAAATGAACAGCCGCGTTCGGCACCTAATCTAGTCTTCTCACCAGCGCAGAGCTAAGTGCTGCCACTAAGACGTGGGAGGGAGCCCCCACGAGGCCCCGACACGACTCTCAGGAGACTCCGGGGCGTGTACAACCCCACTCATTATTACGTGAGAGTGTCACGAGCGGAGACCTTCACAGGCCGGAGCCTTGCTTCACAAGCCGGAGCCTTTCTTCAGGGGTAGAACTTTCAAAGGTGCTAGATGTTCCAGGTGTTCTGGATGGGGACCCCGTCCTGTGTCTCCAGGCGCGCGGCTCCAGGCCTGGAGACACGGGCAATCCTAAATGGGCCCTCCCACATGGGAGAGAGCTTGTGGAGCCCCTCCCTGGAGAGCACCCACCTCAGGACAAGGTCTCCCACCTCTAACATCCTGGAGCGGACGCTGCGGCAGTGGTACCGCCGCAGCGCCTGCTAGTACCACGCCGCTCGGAGCGAAGCTTGACGGTGGCGTTCCTCCCCCAGCACGAGGTCCATCCCCCGCATGGCGTCCTATCGCGCCTCGTCGAATGCTAGGACCTGCGTGAGAGATGCTTGACCTCGTGAGCGAGAACAGCTTCTGCTTCATAGACGAGGAAGAATGGTGTTTCTCCCGTTGGCTTGGTCGCGGTGGTGCGGATGGACCACAGCACGGACTGCAGCTCGTCGAGCCGGCCCCTGCTACAGACCTCGAGTTTCTTCTTGAAGGTCCTGGTCTTGAGCCCCCTCAAGACTTCTGTGTTAGCCCGCTCGGCCTAGCCGTTGCTTCGTGGGGGTGCTACTGAGGCGCAGCAGATCTGCGTTCCAAGGTTAGCACAGTATGTTTTGAAAAGGTTCTTGGTGAACTGCAAGCCGTTGTCGATGATGATGCGGTTGGGGACCCCAAACCGGCTCACGATTCCCTTGATGAACTTGACGGTTGATCTAGCTGGGATAGTGCGCATGGCTTCTACCTCTATCCACTTCGTGAACTTGTTGATGGCGACGCAGAGGTATCGGTAGCCCCCTGACGCCCAAGGGAACGGTACCAAGATGTCCAGCCCCCAGACTACGAATGGCCATGTGAGAGGGATTGTCTGGAGGCCCTAGCGGGCTAGTGGATCTGCTTAGCGTGGAACTGGCATGCCTCACAAGAGCGCACCAGCTCTGCAGCGTCGTTGAGCGCGATGGGCCAGTAGAAGCCGCTGCGGAACACCTTCCCCACCAGAGTGTGTGATGATGAATGATGCCCGCAGTCCCCTCCATGTATGTCCTCTAGCAGCTCGAGCCCCTGTTCCCTAGAGATGCACCGTAACGAAACGTCATTGGGCCACTTGCGATATTACTCACCGTCCTTGATGTAGTACGCGGTGGCTTGATGGTCTACGTGCTCGGCGTCCTCCTCCTTTTCTGGTAGGGTCCCTTGAAGCAAGTACGCCTTGAACTATTCAGTCCAGCACCCCTCCTAAGGCTCGAGCGCAAGCAGCAGGCGGGCTCCCGAGGTGTGGCCACAGGACGGGGCACCCATCTCCGGTGCCTGTGGCAAATCCTCTAGAGGCGGTGCTGGAGTTGTGGCGTGGGGGCTTACGGATGGCTTGAAGAGCTGCTCCTGAAACACCCCCGGCTCCTAAGGGAGCCTGCGGGAGGCTCTCTTGGCGATGTCGTCTGCTTCCTTTTTCGTCCCGCGCGGCACGTGCTGCAGCTCCACGCCCATGAACTGCTGCTCCATCTTGCGCACCTCCTCCAGGTATGCCTCCATGTGCTCGTCCTTAGGCGTGTACTCCTTGTTGGAGAAGTTGACGAGAAGCTGGGAGTCGCCCTTGATGGTGAGGTGCTTCACTCCCAGTGCTGTAGAGGCCCTGAGTCCTGTGAGCAAGCCTTCGAATTCTGCAATGTTGTTGGAGACCTTCTCGCCCTGCTGAAAGTAGAGTTGCACCGCATAACAGAGCTTGTCCTTGGTGGGTGAGATGAGGACGGCCCCCGCTCCAGCACCTTGTCGCGCAAATGCCCCATCGAAGTACATGATCCATCCGTCCGGCTTCTCGTCTCCTGGCAGGAGGGATCAGTCCTCACCTACTCCGTGGTTGGGAGCGTTGGTCTACTCGGCGACGAAGTACACGAGGGCCACACCCTTGATAACCCTGGTAGTGCTGAACTCGAGATTAAATGCCTAAAGCTTGATGTTCCATTTAGCAACCCGCCCAGCTGCGTTCAGGCTCCGGACCACCCTCTCCAATGGGTACGCTGAAACAACCTTGATGGGGTGGCCTTGAAAGTAGTAGCGTAGTTTCCTGGAGGCGAGCAGGAGTGCGAGCAGGAGCTTCTGAGGCATGGGGTAGCGTACCCGGGCCTCCCTCGGCACTATGCTGACGAAGTAGACAGGGTGCTCGACGAGGGGGGAGGTATCAACAGAGTCTTGTTCTTCGCGAGGGTGTGGGTCCTCTGTGGATTCATGATGCCCGTTCCCGGGAGCTGGCCACCGGGTCAGTCGAGGCCCCACACGCATCGTTCTGAGGGTGTTGTGACTTGCTTGATGGTTGTGCATCCTACTGAGGTTTCTTGATCAAGCGTTCCTTCCTTAGTGCTACTAGGGAGGTGTTGGTCGAGTGAGGGGTGGCTGCCAGATAGAGCACCAAGGGCTCGAGAGGGCACGGTGCCACCATCACTAGCGGGCTGGTCAAATATCTCTTGAGGTCCTGGAAGGTTGCGTCCGCCTCTGGTGTCAGGACCCCGACTCGATGCCACATAGGTCTAGCATGTAACACCTCATATCACTTTGCGGCCTCACGCACGGTATTCCCACGGGTGTCGCCTTACCTTTGCCCGGGACCGTTTGCGCCTTTTGGCACACGTATATGATAGTGTCGCTAGCACCCATATGATAAGGAGCCCGGGCTGACATGGCTAGTCGTAAACCCAAAGTGGCACAGACTTACAGGGACAGGCATCCATGACCCAGCAACGAACGTGTCGGTCATCAGCAAGTGGGTCCAGGCTGAAGCACTGGGCTAGCAGGACTCCGGTAAACCAGGCTGTAGCGGGCTAACAGGACTCCGGTACTCAATGCGTGACATTTCCCCGTAGGGACAGACACAGGAACGAAGAAGGACACATGCCGGCCAGCCTAAGTGTTCCGAAGCAGTAGCAAGCTACCATGGCTCGGTGGAAACACTAGGAGACATTTCCCGGTAAGAGAGGCTACTAAAGATAACCAACTAGATAGTCAGATCCCACACATACCAAGCATTTCAGTCATACACACAATATGCTCTATGTGTGCAAATACAACAAGGCATCACAACATGACTCTACGACACAAGTACTTTATTTAAGGCTCAGAGAGCCATACATAACATACACATAGGTACGGGTCACACGACCCAGCATTCAAGTCATACAGTCATACAAACCAGCAGCGGAAGTAACTTGTCTGGGTACAGACAACTAGTAAAATAAAAGAGGCTTGGAAAGCCTAGCTATACTACGTGGTCCTTCACAAGCTCAGGATCACCACCTGGGCCTTAGCCTACTCATTGATGTCAACGTCTACGAAGAACCCATCAGAAGGGGTTGCAGCGTCTTCTGTAAAAATGTAGATTATAGCAACATGAGTACAAAGGTACTCAGCAAGACTTACATCAGATCCTACATACATGCACATTATCAAGAAGGGTTGGTGGAGTTGCTGCAGCAAGCCAGCTTTGATTCTTGGCTAGGCTATCCTACGAGACTCCAACTTGAAATGGTTTTGCGCACACGAGTCCACTACTCACCACTTCAATACACTACCGAGGATCCACCTCCGTCTTCCTACGGAAGAGCCATCCTCGGCACTCACACTTATCTTGAGGCTTTTAGTAGTTTCCATTTACTTGTCTATGAACTGTATAGGCAACCAACTAGTCCTTTACCGTGGACGCGGCTATTCGAATAGATCATGTTAACCCTGGAGGGGTGTACTTCTTCATACATGTTTCCACCACTTAGCGTCTGCACACGACATGTGCTCGGCAGACTTCAAGCGAAAGCCGACGTGGGTGTAGACCATGACCTACCTAAACACCTAAGTCTCTAGTCCAGGTTTATCGCCTATTCGGGTTCCATCCATGAGGAGACCCGGCCGAGGTTTCGCTCACAGCCCCAAACAATGTGAACAGGGTTCCCGAGATACCTAACGGGTATTCGGTACACTGTGCCACGTACCTACCGCATCACAGCCCACCCCTACGGTCAGCGCTATCCACGGCCTCCAGTAGGCTACAAACACCAGAAACTACTTGCAACTCCTGGACAGAGAACTAGGGTGGATAAGAAGTCGAGCGGGGTCATATTTCAGGGCCCAATGCATGGTAGTAGCTGTATCTTAAATCACACATACAGATCTCAGTGCTTAAGGTCGGCTTCAATGAAACAACCCACCATGTACTCCTACATGGCCTCTCATCGATACCTTTACCAAATCGTGTTCACCACACCACTCTCATTACCGACATAATCATTTCACTCTAGCCCATCACCCAGATGAACCAGACCTGACACGACTCTAAGCATAACAGGCATAGCAAGGTAGGAACAACACATACATATGGCTCAATCAACTCCTACACATGCTAGTGGGTTTCATCTAGTTACTGTGGCAATGACAGGTTATGCAGAGGAAGTGGGTTCAACTACCGTAGCTAACAGCAGTTTGAAACGCGTTGTCTTAATGCAGTAAAAGAGAGCAGGAGCGAGAACATGGGATTGTATCGATATGATCAAATGGTTGGTTGCTTGCCTGATGGTTCGATGCACTGACACGGTTCTTCGTTAGGGTAATCACGGTACTCCTCGGAGGCAGAACCTGCCACAAAGAACACCGATACACAACCATCACCAAACAATGTGCAACAATATGATGCATGCATGAAACATGGCAATATGAGTGTGTTGGGCTAATGCAACTAAGACCAGAAGGGTTTGAACCAATTTGAATCAAAGATTCAAATTTCAAACTCATACATGGCCCTTTAAAGTGTTTTTCCTTGTTCTGCATTAAACATCAAGTTAACTTGTTTAATCATGCATGAAAATAGTACAGATGGATAGATTGGATTTTTCTGATCATTTTTCATATATAATTTGTCTGATTTGGAGTTACAGATTAAAAGTTATGAATTTTTTGAAGTTTAAACTATATTCTGGAATTTCCTATATTAGATTAAATCCAGAAAATCAATTACTGCATCAGCCTGACGTCAGTGTGACATCAGCAGGTCAACGGGACACGGTCCGGGTCAAACCTGACAGTGGGTCCCGCGTGTCAGTGTGATTAGTTAAACTAAAATCAATTTAAACTAATCCTAAATAGTTAACAGGGCTGGGCCCCACCTGTCATTGACTCAGGAGAGTCAACCAGGGCCCACCCGTGGTCTAACCCGGGTCGGCTGCACCGGCGTTTAGCCGCCGGCGAGCCCGACGCGGCGGCGGAAGTGGTTTTGGCCGTTTCGGCCACCAAATGGGTCGCGGAGACCATCGGAGTGGAGCTGAGGACAAGCCGCAGCTCTTGGTGGAGTCCGTTGGGGTCGGGGTGGCCGGAGTTGGCGCCGGCGACGACTTTGGCAGCCACCGGGGTTCGGCCGAAGACGAACTTGACGCTAGAGGGGTCGGTGAGGTGCGGGGAGTGGCTGGTTAGGTGCTACGTGACATGGTGAACATGATGGACAGCAGTTTGTAGCCGGAGGGTGACCGGGAGCACGTCGGCGACGAGCTCCGTGGCGGTGGGTGCGGTTGAGCTCCGGGAGGTCACTACACAGCTCGGAAGCAAGAAAAGAAGGGAGGGGAAGATGGCTAAGCTCACGGGGAGTTCGACGAAGCACTTGGTGCGGCCGGGGACGGGCCGGAGCGACGTCGGCGTTGAAGGGGATCTCCGGCGACGGCGGTTCGGTCGAGGTCGATGCAGTGGGCTTGGGCCTTGCGAGCGCTCGGGGCTCGGCTTGCTCGAAGGAGAGGAGGGTAGCGGAGCTCCTGGACACGGCGGCACGGCGTGGGGTTGACGGAGGGCGTGGCTACGGCGAGGGGGTGGCGGCGATGGCGTCGGCCATGGTGGGGGGAGCGCGAGAGAGAGGGGTTGGGGGAGAATGGAGGTGTCCTGGGGGTTCACGGCGCCGCGTGGAGCTCATCCATCCAGCCCCGAGGCGAGGAGGTGAAGCAGGGCGACGGCCAGCTGCGTGGCGCGCGCTGCGGTCGCCGTCGGGCACCTGCCTGCCTGCCTGGCCAGCAAGTAGCTCGCTGGAGCGGCGCTGGGCTGGGCCGGCAGGTGGGCCGGGTGCTGGCGCCAGGTAAGTTTTTCTATTTCTCCTGTTTTCTGTTTTTTAATACTTCTGCAACTTTGTTGAATTATTAAAAATACTTAGGCAACTCCTAAAATCACCAAACTACTTCTGGTCCATAGTTGGATTATTTCCAACATGAAACATTTTAGTTTGGAGATATTTGAGCATTTAAATATTTTATATAATTTTAAATGCCCAAATTCAAATATTTATGATTTAATTCAAAAACCCTAAGATGGCCTAGGAAAATGTGCATCACTTCTGGCAGAGGTTCTGAACCAAGACAAAAATGATGGGCATTTTAGAAGGGCATTTCAGGTTCATTGAAAAAGTTTTTAGTAAACCCTAGTTGGTTTCAGAGGGGGCTGGGGGTTCTGTCATCCCCATTTCAGGTTACTGATGAAAGAATAAACATGATGCAACACTCTAATGCATGAACTAGCTAGGGTGTGACAACTCACCCCCACTCAAAAGAATCTCGTCCCGAGATTTGGGATCCTCCGGAAAGAGGGCGGGATATTCGAGTCGAAGATGATCCTCCCTTTCCCAAGTTGCTTCATCCTCAGAATGGTGCGACCATTGAACTTTGAGAAACTTGATATTATGACGTCGAGTGGTACGCTCGGCCTGATCGAGGATACGAATGGGGTACTCTCGATACGTGAGATTATCTTGGAGATCAAGCATTTCGTGGTCCACTCCACGAATAGGATCCGAGAAGCAACGCCTGAGTTGAGAAACGTGGAAGACATCGTGGACTCTGGAGAGATGCGGAGGTAGTTCCAACTGGTAGGCAACTTCTCCTCGTTTAGCGAGAATACAAAAAGGTCCAATGTAACGAGGAGCCAATTTGCCTTTGATACCGAAACGATGGGTTCCCTTCAGAGGAGTAACCCGAAGGTAAGCCTTCTCGTCAACCTCGAAAGTCATAGCTTTATGTTTTCGGTCATATTGACTCTTTTGACGAGATTGGACTGTTTTCAACTTTTCACGAACGATGTGAACTTGCTCTTCTGCTTCCTGAATCATATCCGGGCCAAAGAATTGTCTTTCCCCTGTTTCTGACCAGTTAAGGGGTGTTCGACACCGTCGTCCATAGAGAACTTCAAAAGGGGCTTTACCCAAGCTAGATTGGTAGCTGTTGTTGTAAGCGAATTCGGCAAATGGAAGGCATTTCTCCCACTCCATTCCGAATGAGATAACAGAGGCTCAAAGCATGTCTTCTAGGATCTGGTTGACACGTTCTACCTGACCACTCGATTGAGGGTGAAAAGCGGTGCTAAAGGAAAGACGGGTTCCCATAGCATTTTGGAAACTTTCCCAAAATCGAGAGGTGAAAAGACTTCCTCGATCCGAGTTAATTTCCAAAGGAACACCATGGAGAGACACGATTCGGGACATGTATAAGTCTGCCAACTGACTAGCGGTTATACTCTCACGTACAGGTAAGAAATGGGCTACCTTGGAAAGACGATCGACCACGACGAAGATAGCATTATTCCCTTTCTTGGTCCTGGGAAAACCGGTAATGAAATCCATACCAATTTTATCCCATTTCCATTCAGGAATAGCTAGGGGTTGAAGGGTGCCAGCAGGCCGTTGATGCTCTGCTTTTACACGATGGCAGACGTCGCAATTAGCAATATACTGAGCAATTTCTCTCTTCATCCTAGTCCACCAGAACCTCTGGCGTAGGTCCTGATACATCTTGGTACTACCGGGATGAATGGTGAGAGGAGATTCATGAGCCTCCTTAAGGATCAACTGCCGTAGATGCTGGTTCTTGGGAACCACTAAACGCTTCCTGGGAACCACTAAACGGTTCTCAAAGTACACAACACCATGATCATTTGTGGAGAAACAAATAGCACCTCCGCTAGCAATGTTTTCCTTGATTTTAGATATTCCCTTATCTCGCTTTTGGGCAGCGATAATTTGATCCGTAAGAGTAGGTTTCGCCACCAAGGTGGAAAGAAATCCTTGAGGAACAATGTGAAGGTTAAGCTTCCGAAATTCCTCATGGAGAAGCGGTTGACTTTGTTGTAACATCAGGTTGTTACAATAAGATTTACGACTTAGCGCATCAGCCATGACGTTGGCTTTCCCTGGGGTGTAAGTTATTCCTAAGTCGAAATCTGTGATCAACTCGACCCAACGTCTTTGCCTGAGATTCAAATCCGGTTGGGTGAAGATGTATTTCAGACTTTGGTGATTAGTGAATATTTTGCAACGATTACCGAGGTGGTAATGTCGCCAGGTTTTAAGTGCATAGACTACAGCTGCAAGCTCTAGATCATGAGTAGGATAATTCTCCTCATGTGGGTGCAATTGCCGGGAAGCATAAGCAATTACGTGTCGATCTTGCATGAGAATGCAACCTAGTCCTTGTCGCGAGGCATCGCAGTAGATAACAAAGTCCTTGGAGAAGTCTGGCGGTACCAGTACGGGAGCAGAGGTCAGGTGTCTTTTCAGTTCCTGAAAGCTGTGCTCACATTGTGGAGTCCACTCAAACTTTTTATCTTTCTTGAGGAGTTCGGTTAGAGGTTTAGCAACTTTGGAGAAGTTTTCGACAAAGCGACGACAATAGCTCGCTAGGCCAAGGAAACTCCGAACTTGCTTGACATATTCAGGTGGAGTCCAATTAAGGACGGCTTGAACTCGCTCAGGGTTAACAGCAATACCTTTACCAGATATTACATGACCCAGATAGGTCACTTCTGACAACCAAAATTCACATTTAGAAAATTTGGCATAAAGGCGATGCTCTCGAAGTTTCTTCAACACTAGCCTTAGATGTTCGGCATGTTCTTCCTCGTTCTTGGAGTAGATGAGTATGTCATCGAGGTAAACCACGACGAATTTATCCAAATACTCCATGAAGATTGAGTTCATCAACCGAGAAAAGGTGGCTGGAGCGTTGGTTAAACCGAAGGACATGACGGTGTACTCGTATTGTCCATAACGAGTAACAAAGGCCGTTTTAGGAATGTCCCCGTTCCTAATTTTGATTTGATGGTAACCCAACCTCAAATCCATTTTGGACTGAGGATCCAGCGAGCTGATCATACAGGTCGTTGATCCTGGGAGCGGATATTTGTTCTTGATTGTGACCAAATTGACAGGTCGATAATCTACAACCATCCGGTCCATACCATCCTTCTTCTTGACGAAAAGGACGGGGCAAGCCCACGGACATGAACTAGGTCAGATGAAACCCTTTTTCAAGGACTCATCGAGTTGTTTCTTAAGCTCGGCTAGTTCTAGTGGTGCCATCTTATAGGGTCTTCTAGCAATCGGAACGGTTCCTGGAATGAGGTCTATTACGAATTCAACATCCCTGTCAGGTGGAACACCTGGCAATTCCTCTGGGAAGACATCCGGGAAGTCACGGACAACCGGAACACCCTCGAGGTCTGGCAAAGGGCTGGCGTTAAGAGAATATAACTGTCGCTTGGCTATTCGGGTCAAGACATTGACTATCTTCCCCGAGGGATGGGTGAGTTGAACAGTCCTAGAGAAGCAATCAATTTTGGCATGATGGGCTGACATCCAGTCCATACCCAAGATGATATTGATATCTGAAGATTTAAGAGCTATCAAAGATGCAAGGAAAACAAGTCTATCGACTTGGATTTCATTTCCATGACTTACCCTAGAGGTTTGCCATTTGGATCCCGGAGTTTGAATTACCAGAGAGGATGGCATGTCACAGAATGCGGTGTTATGCAAGCGAGCATAGTTCTGGGATATGAATGAATGAGATGCTCCTGTATCGAAAAAAACAGATGCCGGGTGGCAATTAACAAGGAGCGTACCGAGAACGACGTTGGGATCCTCTCGAGCTTCTTCGGCAGAGATACAGTTGACATGGCCACGTGTAGCGGTGGCCGGCTTGGCGTGGAACACTTTCCCTGTCGGCTTGCCACGGCCAACAGCTTTAGCAGATTGGTTGGGGTTGGTTTGGGGACACTCGCGCATATAGTGGCCAGTTTCCCCACACTTGAAACAAGTCACGGAACTGGTACGTGGAGGAGCACTGTTGGTTGGACCACCATAGGGCTTGGCTGGTGCAAACTGTTGAACGGGGCGAGGCGCCTGGAAGGATGGCCTCGGTGTGAACCTGGGTGGCAGGGCAGTGTTGGGCACCCACACGCGGCGCTTCTGAGGGCCAGCACCGGATGAAGAACCCACGTCACGGCCATGCTTGCATGTTGCGTCATAATCAGACTGACCAGTCTCAGCACTGATGGCCTTGTTAACAAGGTTCTAAAAAGATGTGCACTCATGCAGACGGAGGTCGCGGCGAAGCTCAGGACTAAGTCCCTTACGGAACCTTGCTTGCTTCTTGGCATCAGTAGAAACTTCCTCAGTTGCATATCGTGCGAGGTTACCGAACTCCCTGCTGTAAGCATCCATAGAGAGTCGGCCTTGAGTGAAACTGCAAAATTCCTTAGGTTTACGGTCCATGAGACCCTCCGGAATGTGATGTTCATGGAAAGCCTCGCTGAATTCAGCCCAAGTAGTGACATGGCCTGCTGTGCGCATAGCTCCATAATTCTCCCACCATAGACTGGCAGGGCCTTCAAGATGATATGCAGCAAAGGTGACCTTGTCAGCCTCAGCTACTAGCGCGGAGCGCAGTTTGTGAGAAATACTGCGAAGCCAGTCATCAGCGTCGAGAGGCTCGACGGAGTGGTGGAACGTGGGTGGATGTAACTTGATGAAATCACTGAGTGACACCAAGTTATTTCTCTGATGGTGTGCTGTGTTCTGTTCAATACGCTCCAACAAACGGTTGGTCTCCCGCTTGTTCCTTTCGGCTTCCAGCATAACCTCGGCTAGGGAAGGAGGATGAGGCAGATTTGCATTCCTGACTTCACTGCCTTCGGCCTGCTCTTGAGGAGCAGGGTTATTGCGCGTGTTGACCATCCTAGGTAAACAAGACAATGATTTAGTCAGAATGATAAGATCCCGACATAGGATACAGAATGTAAGGAATAACTCGGAATGCAAGATGATCATCTGTATGACATGGTAGATACAGAAACTGCTTCTTTTATTCCATCGTCATACACACCATACCAGGTTTAGTACAAGACCAAACAAGGTACTATTACGGTGAAAAGAAGATTACATCTCATCGGAGGTATCCCAAGCTCCTATACATTATTTTTCTACACCTCCGGAAGGCCGTACAACTAGGTCATATCCCACGAGTCACGCAGGACGATAGACGACACCGCTAGTACGAACTAGTGATACTACCACTAACTCAGACCGATCCGTAGTAGTCCTCGTAGAAGTCACCTCCATAGCTTGGAAGCTCAACATGATCATCCGGAAACAGACGATCTCGCGGAGCTTGCGGACCATAGGGGCTAGGATGAGGTCTTGGACCAACAGACGGTGGCCTGCGGGGACCGCGAGGTGGGGTGATGCCTCCTACATCACGCCAACCCATCACGTCTGGCAGAGCAGATCTCACAGGATAGAGATCGCGCATATCCGAATATCCAGCTTGCACCGCCGGTGCAAACCGAGTCAATGTGGCCCAATGGTCAGCACGGGTATTGAAAAGCTCTAGCCTCAAGGCCCGATTTTCACGGTCCTTATCCTCGAGCATCTCAGCAGTGGTGCGAGTCCGTGAATCCTCCTGAGTGGGGTCAGCATAGATAGCCTGGAGATACCCTCGTGCTCCCGGAAGTGATCCTGGCATATACCGGAAATCAGAGTCCCGAAATAGGCCAGACCTGACTCGCATGATGGTCATCATATAGTAGGCGGCGTCCTGCACAGCCATCTCAATAGTAACCCCGAGTCCATAGGAGCAGTGAAGGGGCTCGGTGGATCCAGGATAAGATGGAAATATCCTGACAGTGCAGAGATACTGGCTTTGATTAATGTCTCGAAATTGCTCTTCAACCGTGTACTCAGGATACCAACGGTATCCAGCCTCAGTCATTACCCTGACCAACATGGCGGTATGGCCGGGTACATCTAGGCATCAAGTCAGGCGAACCACTTGATTGAGGTCGCGAGTGGCCATCTGAAAGCACAACCATAATGCAAATGCATTAGAATTTCTAGCAAAATTTCGGCAACATAACAGTTGTAAATGCTCAAAAAGGGTTTTGACACATTTGACAAAGGATTTCATACTCACTCAACAACATCATATCAAAGTTCTGAGTCCATCCTAGCATCATAATGTGGTAGTAGAACTGAACTAGGCTTATATCCATCGAACCTATAAGGTACTACTGATTAGTAACACGTGATCCTGATAGAGAGAAAAGATCCTAATTCCTTAACCCCCGGTGGAAGGATAGACTGACTTAGATCAGAATGTCATAAGATAAAGGAGTAAAAAGAGCCTTACGTTCCAACCCACAAACAATTCCCCTACATATAACTAAAGAATTTCTAGACTCAACATCGACCAGTTTGGCTTGGAGAACCTACAGGCAGTCTTGCTCTGATACCAACGCTGTCAGGACCCCGACTCAATGCCACATAGGTCTAGCATGTAACACCTCATATCACTTTGCGGCCTCACGCATGGTATTCCCACGGGTGTCGCCTTACCTTTGCCCGGGACCGTTTGCGCCTTTTGGCACACGTATATGATAGTGTCGCTAGCACCCATATGATAAGGAGCCCGGGCTGACATGGCTAGTCGTAAACCCAAAGTGGCACAGACTTACAGGGACAGGCATCCATGACCCAGCAACGAACGTGTCGGTCATCAGCAAGTGGGTATGGGCTGTAGCACTGGGCTAGCAGGACTCCGGTAAACCGGGCTGTAGCGGGCTAACAGGACTCCGGTACTCAATGCGTGACATTTCCCGTAGGGACAGACACAGGAACGAAGAAGGACACATGCCGGCCAGCCTAAGTGTTCTGAAGCAGTAGCAAGCTACCATGGCTCGGTGGAAACACTAGGAGACATTTCCCGGTAAGAGAGGCTACTAAAGATAAACAACTAGATAGTCAGATCCCACACATACCAAGCATTTCAGTCATACACACAATATGCTCGATATGTGCAAATACAACAAGGCATCACAACATGACTCTACGACACAAGTACTTTATTTAAGGCTCAGAGAGCCATACATAACATACACATAGGTACGGGTCACACGACCCAGCATTCAAGTCATACAGTCATACAAACCAGCAGCGGAAGTAACTTGTCTGGGTACAGACAACTAGTAAAATAAAAGAGGCTTGGAAAGCCTAGCTATACTACGTGGTCCTTCACAAGCTCAGGATCACCACCTGGGCCTTAGCCTACTCATTGATGTCAACGTCTACGAAGAACCCATCAGAAGGGGTTGCAGCGTCTTCTGTAAAAATGTAGATTATAGCAACATGAGTACAAAGGTACTCAGCAAGACTTACATCAGATCCTACATACATGCACATTATCAAGAAGGGTTGGTGGAGTTGTTGCAGCAAGCCAGCTTTGATTCTTCGCTAGGCTATCCTACGAGACTCCAACTTGAAATGGTTTTGCGCACACGAGTCCACTACTCACCACTTCAATACACTACCGAGGATCCACCTCCGTCTTCCTACGGAAGAGCCATCCTCGGCACTCACACTTATCTTGAGGCTTTTAGTAGTTTCCATTTACTTGTCTATGAACTGTATAGGAAACCAAGTAGTCCTTTACCGCGGACGCGGCTATTCGAATAGATCATGTTAACCCTGCAGGGGTGTACTTCTTCATACATGTTTCCACCACTTAGCGTCTGCACACGACATGTGCTCGGCAGACTTCAAGAGAAAGCCGACGTGGGTGTAGACCACGACCTACCTAAACACCTAAGTCTCTAGTCCAGGTTTATCGCCTATTCGGGTTCCATCCATGAGGAGACCCGGCCGAGGTTTCGCTCACAGCCCCAAACGATGTGAACAGGGTTCCTGAGATACCTAACGGGTATTCGGTGCACCGTGCCACGTACCTACCGCATCACAGCCCACCCCTACGGTCAGCGCTGTCCACGGCCTCCAGTAGGCTACAAACACCAGAAACTACTTGCAACTCCTGGACAGAGAACTAGGGTGGATAAGAAGTCGAGCGGGGTCATATTTCAGGGCCCAATGCATGGTAGTAGCTGTATCTTAAATCACACATACATATCTCAGTGCTTAAGGTCGGCTTCAATGAAACAACCCACCATGTACTCCTACATGGCCTCTCATCGATACCTTTACCAAATCGTGTTCACCACACCACTCTCATTACCGACATAATCATTTCACTCTAGCCCATCACCCAGATGAACCAGACCTGACACGACTCTAAGCATAGCAGGCATAGCAAGGTAGGCACAACACATACATATGGCTCAATCAACTCCTACACATGCTAGTGGGTTTCATCTAGTTACTGTGGCAATGACAGGTCATGCAGAGGAAGTGGGTTCAACTACCGTAGCACACAGCAGTTTGAAGCGCGTTGTCTTAATGTAGTAAAAGAGAGCAGGAGCGAGAACATGGGATTATATTGATATGATCAAATGGTTGGTTGCTTGCCTGATGGTTCGATGCACTGATACGGTTCTTCGTTAGGGTAATCACGGTACTCCTCGGAGGCAGAACCTGCCGCAAAGAACACCGATACACAACCATCACCAAACAATGTGCAACAATATGATGCATGCATGAAACATGGCAATATGAGTGTGTTGGGCTAATGCAACTAAGACCAGAAGGGTTTGAACCAATTTGAATCAAAGATTCAAATTTCAAACTCATACATGGCCCTTTAAAGTGTTTTTCCTTGTTCTGCATTAAACATCAAGTTAACTTGTTTAATCATGCATGAAAATAGTACAGATAGATAGATTGGATTTTTCTGATCATTTTTCATATATAATTTGTCTGATTTGGAGTTACAGATTAAAAGTTATGAATTTTTTGAAGTTTAAACTATATTCTGGAATTTCCTATATTAGATTAAATCCAGAAAATCAATTACCGCGTCAGCCTGACGTCTGTGTGACATCAGCAGGTCAACGGGACACGGTCCGGGTCAAACCTGACAGTGGGTCCCACGTGTCAGTGTGATTAGTTAAACTAAAATCAATTTAAACTAATCCTAAATAGTTAACAGGATTGGGCCCCACCTATCATTGACTCAGGAGAGTCAACCAGGGCCCACCCGTGGTCAAACCCGGGTCGGCTGCACCGGCGTTTAGCTGCCGGCGAGCCCGACGCGGCGGCGGAAGTGGTTTTGGCCGTTTCGGCCACCAAATGGGTCGCGGAGACCATCGGAGTGGAGCTGAGGACAAGCCGCAACTCTTGGTGGAGTCCGTTGGGCTCGAGGTGGCCGAAGTTGGCGCCGGCGACGACTTTGGCGGCCACCGGGGTTCGGCCGAAGACGAACTTGACGCTAGAGGGGTCGGTGAGGTGCGGGGAGTGGCTGGTTAGGTGCTACGTGACATGGTGAACATGATGGACAGCAGTTTGTAGCCGGAGGGTGACCGGGAGCACGTCGGCGACGAGCTCCGCGGCGGTGGGTGTGGTTGAGCTCCGGGAGGTCACTACACAGCTCGGAAGCAAGAAAAGAAGGGAGGGGAAGATGGCTAAACTCACGGGGAGTTCGACGAAGCACTTGGTGCGGCCGGGGACGGGCCGGAGTGACGTCGGCGTTGAAGGGGATCTCCGGCGACGGCGGTTCGGTCGAGGTCGATGCGGTGGGCTCGGGCCTTGCGAGCGCTCGGGGCTCGGCTTGCTCGAAGGAGAGGAGGGTAGCGGAGCTCCTGGACACGGCGGCACGGCGTGGGGTTGACGGAGGGCGTGGCTACGGCGAGGGGGTGGCGGCGATGGCGTCGGCCATGGCGGGGGGAGCTCGAGAGAGAGGGGTTGGGGGAGAATGGAGGTGTCCTGGGGGTTCACGGCGCGGCGTGGAGCTCATCCATCGAGCCCCGAGGCGAGGAGGTGAAGCAGGGCGACGGCCAGCTGCGTGGCGCGCGCTGCGGTCGCCGTCGGGCACCTGCCTGCCTGCCTGGCCAGCAAGCAGCTCGCTGGAGCGGCGCTGGGCTGGGCCGGCAGGTGGGCCGGGTGCTGGCGCCAGGTAAGTTTTTCTATTTCTCCTGTTTTCTGTTTTTTTAATACTTCTGCAACTTTGTTGAATTATTAAAAATACTTAGGCAACTCCTAAAATCACCAAACTACTTCTGGTCCATAGTTGGATTATTTCCAACATGAAACATTTTAGTTTGGAGATATTTGAGCATTTAAATATTTTATATAATTTTAAATGCCCAAATTCAAATATTTATGATTTAATTCAAAAACCCTAAGATGGCCTAGGAAAATGTGCATCACTTCTGGCAGAGGTTCTGAACCAAGACAAAAATGATGAGCATTTTAGAAGGGCATTTCAGGTTCATTGAAAAAGTTTTTAGTAAACCCTAGTTGGTTTCAGAGGGGGCTGGGGGTTCTGTCATCCCCATTTCAGGTTTCTGATGAAAGAATAAACATGATGCAACACTCTAATGCATGAACTAGCTAGGGTGTGACATCTGGGGTCCACTTGAATGGGTCCTTCCTCTTCATCAGCTTGAAAAATGGGAGGGCACGCTCCCCCAGCTTGGAAATGAAACGCCCAAGTGAGGTTACGCAGCCCTCTAGCTTCTGCATCTCCTTCAGGGTCTGTGGGGGGCTCATGTCCTCTATCGTCTTCACTTTCTTTGGGTTGGCCTCGATCCCTCTGTGCGACACCAAGAAACCCAGCAGCTTGCCGGAGGGGACCCCGAACACACACTTCTCAGGGTTAAGCCGAAGATCCACCTTGCGCAGGCTGGCGAACATCTCCTCCAGATCTCTTATCAGGGTCCCGGCCTCCTGAGACTTCACCACTATATCATCAACATAGGCCTCTGCGTTCCTCCCGAGCTACGAGCCTAGGGCGATGTGCATCAGTCGCTGGAAGGTTGCCCCTACATTATGCAGCACGAAGGGCATGCAGGTGTAGCAGTACACCCCGCAAGGGGTGAGGAATGTTGTTTCTCCACATCCTCCACGGCCATCTTGATCTGGTGGCAGCCTGAGAAGGCATCCAGGAAGCACAATAGGTCGCATTCGGCGGTGGAGTCGACGATCTGGTCAATGCAAGGGAGCGGGAAGGGATCTTGCAAGAAGGCCTTGTTGAGGTTGGTGAAGTCGACACACATGCGCTCATTCCCTCCTTTCTTGGGGACGATGACAGGTTTCGCCAGCCACTCCGGGTATCATACCTCTTTGATGATCCCTGCGGCTTGTAGCTTACGGGTTTCCTGGACAATGAAGGCCTGCTTCTCGGTGGACTGGCGGCGAGCCTTCTGCTTCACTGGTCGCACATTTGGACATACCCTCAAGTGGTGCTCGATTATCCCCCTTGGGACCATAGCTAAGTGTTTGGGTTCCCAAGCGAATACATCCTTGTTGGCTCGCAAAAACTTGATCAATGCCTCCTCTTGATCCCGAGGGAGGACAGCCCCTATGATGAAGGTGGCACTTGCCGCCCCATCCTCACGGACCAGCACTTGCTTCGTCTCGGCTCGGTCTTGGGAGAACAACTGCTTCTTCTTGGCCGGCGCTGCTTCCAGGACTTCCTGACCCCTCTTTTCATCGGGCAGCACGGACGTGGCCGTCCTGAAGGCGAGCTTGAGGGCCTGCAGCGTGCCTTTGATGTCCCCCGCCACCGTGAGGACACCATTGCTACCGGGCATCTTCTTGAGGTTGTACGCAGGGTGGGTCGCATCCATAAACTGGGCCAAGGCCAGGTAACCTAGAATAGCATTGTACGGCAGGTCGATCTTGGCGATGTCGAAGTCGATGAGCTCGGTGCGGTAGTTGTCACGGGTCCCAATGGTGACAGGGAGATGGATATGCCTCAGGGTCCTGGTGGAGCCGCCGCCGACCTCGGAGAAAGGCTTGGAGGGACGGAGACCGCTAGGCGGCACATGGAGCAAGCCGAATACCTCCGAGGAGAGCACGTTGAGGACGGCTCCACCGTCGATGAGGGTTCTGGTGATTGCCACGTGGCAGACGATGGCGGTGCAAAGCATTGGGAGCGTGCCTGCTCCCATCATGGTGGTGGGATGATCCTTGGGGCTGACAGTGATGTTCACCTTGGGCACCGCCCAGCCCGGGGGAGCCCCCGAGCTTTCCTGAGTGGTGCCTACTAGCTAGTAGAACTGCTTGATGTGGCGGTCGGAGGGTGGTGCCTGCGAGCCGCCTAGGAGAGCTGCGATGACTGGGGGCGCCAGTGCCGCGTAGTGGGCGAGGAAGAGGTCGCCCAGCTCTTCCCAGGAGGCCATAGAGGATGCCGACAGGTTGAGCAATCAGGCGCGCGGTGCGCCTACAAGGTCCATGGGGAGCCAGTTGGTCTTCACCTTGTCGTCTCTGCCGGCCGCCCAGACTGCCTCCTCGTTTGCTTGAAGAAAGGGGTCCGGATCTCCCATGACGTTGTAGCGCGGCGGCATCTCCGGTTGGAACTTGGGCGGCTACTGCACCTGCGGCAGGGAGAGGGTGAAGCAGCGCAGCCCCGGTGGTTCTTCGGAAGCGTGTGTCGATCGGGCAGCCAGAGGAGCGCCCGCCATCGGAGTCAGTGGCACAATCCGGCGGTTGAGGTAGAAGATTCCGACGCACCCCTACCTGGCGCGCCAAATGTCAGATTATGAGATCCGCAAACCCTTGAGAGGTTCGAACTCTGGGGTGCGTGCGGAGATCTCAACCGACTCAGCCGGCCTACTCGCGATCCTCCTAGTCCTAGCGCGTCATGCACAAAGAGACAGAGAGACACATCAATTTATCCTGGTTCGGGCCACCCTGTGGTGTAATACCCCACTCCAGCGTTTCGGTGGATTGCCTCGAAGGGCTGAGGATGAGCTAGTACAATGGATGAACTGGCCACAGGAGGTGAGGTGTTCTTGAGGTGGTGTGGTGTGTTCTCCATCTTTTTATTGTGGTGGCTGGTCCTATTTATAGTGGCCTTAGTCCTCTTCCAAAATGTTGGCGGGAAGGGATCCCACAACAGCCGGATTTAAAAGGGGGCAAGTAGTACAGCTTATCCTGACAAAATTAGTCTTCGCCTGCAAAAAGCCTCTGGTCGTGATGCTGCAGTGGGCTCGTGGATGACCTCCGACCTACCGTCCTGCCGGTATTGGTCTCATTGCACCAAAATGGAAACCTGTGGCTGATTCCTCAGGACTCCGTGCCCGTGGCTTGCCTCCTTTGCACTGAAGAGGAAAATAGCGCTCTGCGCCCGCCTGGCCTTGGTCGTCATGGCTCACATCACCTGAGCCTCGTGAGGTAGCCTTGCGCAGGAGCCAGCCTGAGAAGGCCGATCACCTCGGTGGTCTTGGCGTCGTCCGCCTTGCGAGGCTTGGCCCCTCGCAAGGGTCTTGCGTTGTCGACGCTGAAGTTGGGCCGTACCAGGCCGTTGATGGAGCCACGTGGTGGGCCACAGGCAGGGAGGGCTAGATACCCCCTAGTCCAAGACACTGACAGTACTATATGCAGAGAAAATGTAAACTACTCTACCACTACTCCACCTCTAGTACTAGTATCAAAAAATATATATATAGGCTGGAGCTTCAGCTCTTTCTTTCTAAGGGTTGCCCACCTGCTTCGGACACTATTGTCGGTGTTCTGGGAACGGGGGTTCCCAAACTTGCCTGCCTGCGACCTGCGGCGTGGCTCAAGTGGTGGCCCTGTACGGCCCATCTTCACCAACTCAAGCTCAAGACCCTCGCAAGGAGCCAAGCCTCCCGGGGCGGACGACGAAAGGCTTCCTCAGGAACGGCCTCACCAGGCAGGCTCGCGAGGAGGCGGAGAGATCAAGGCAAGGGTACCCCGCGAGGTGCTCGTGATGCAAGCCATGATGATCGAGACCAGGCAGGCGCCAGGCGGGCGTCGGCCTGTGCAGTGTCCTTGTTTCCTCTTTGGTGCAAAGGGGGCAAGCACATGTGTGAAGTACCGAGGCATCAAGCAAAGGTTACCATTTCGGTGAAATGAGACCAAGACTAGCAGAGCGATGGGATGGAGGTCACCATGGAGCCCAAGACGGCGTCATCGCCAGTGGCTTTGGCAGCCAAAGACCAACTTTAGTCAGGATAACTTGTAGTAGATGTTCCCCTTCAAAATGGCCATTGTTGGTGCCCTTCCCGCTCAATATTTGTGAAGAGGAACAAGGCCTCTATATATAGAGATAGCCACCACAGCAGGAGAGAGTTTGAATTCTTCTCAGGGAAAACAAAACAAGAACACCTCGGGCGAGGCTGTTCCTCCCTTGTACTGTTCATCATCAGCCCCTGAGGCAATCCACCACACCACACACTGGAGTATGGTATTACACCACAACAGTGGCCCGAACGAGTATAAATCTTGCGTCCCTTGTGTTGTTCATCGTTCAGCTTAGATTCTCAGCGAGGCGTTGGAACGTGGTTCCGTAGGGGGAAGACCTACATGCGCACCCTAGAGTTCGAACCTCAAGGGTTTTTCCGGAACCCGATATCCTACATTTGGCGCGCCAGGTAGGGGTGCGCTGGAATCTTTCTTCCGCTGTTCCACGTTCGATCGTTCATCGCATCCATGGATGACGCTCGCCGAGCTCGTGCCAAGCGCCGGGCTGCTCTCGCCGCCCACGTTGTCGGTGTCAAAACCGGCGGATCTCGGGTAGGGGGTCCCGATCCGTGCGTCTAAGGCTAATGGTAATAGGAGGCAAGGGACACGATGTTTTACCCAGGTTCGGGCCCTCTCGATGGAGGTAATACCCTACTTCCTGCTTGATTGATCTAGATGATATGAGTATTACAAGAGTTGATCTACCACGAGATCGTAGAGGCTAAACCCTACAACCTAGCCTATGATTCTGATTGTTCTTGTCCTACGGACTAAACCCTCTGACTTATATAGACATCGGAGGAGGCTAGGGTTACACAGAGTCAGTTACAAAGAAAGAGATCTGACATCCGGATCGCCAAGCTTGTCTTCCACTCAAAGGAGAGTCCCCTCCGGACACGGGACGAAGTCTTGAATCTTGTATCTTCACGGTCCAACAGTCCGGCCAAAGTATATAGTCCGACTGTCCGGATACCCCCTAATCTAGGACTCCCTTAGTAGCCCCTGAACCAGGCTTCAATGACGATGATTCCGGCGCGCAGATTATCTTTGGCATTGCAAGGCGGGTTCCATCTCTGAATACTCCAAAGTAGATTGAGGATCGTGATGATTTCCGCACACCTCCGTAGAGAGCATAACACTTTACAAATCTAATTTGCTGACAACAATTTTTTTACGGTGTGCCCTTACACCGCGACCTGGCCCAATACAAACTGGTTTTTCTTGGCCTGCCCCGACACGCGTTGCGAGGCGGTTTTATTGGCATGCCTTGTCGAAGCAGAGATCGTATTCCCCTTATTGCGGGATCCTCCATCAATACGGGCACGGGCAACCCCACGACGCCTGTTGGTATGATTCTGTGTTTTTAGGCAAGGCCCAAGCGGTTACGCTGAGGACGCTTGATAGTCACCCCCTTTATAGAGGGGCCGAGTCCTATCCCTCTTTCCTACCATGCTTGCGCCTTTCCGCATCTCGAGTTCCAACCCCCGAAGCCCAAGCATAGGCACTTCGGATCTTCAATCATGTTTGGATCCAACCTTCAAGGCTGGTGGATGGCCTCCTCTGTCACAGAGGAGGACATCACGAAGCTTAGGGAGGTCAGATATCTGACCGCCGACATCAAGCACAGGCTTCCTGCTCTAGGGCAGGTCATCCCTAGTCCCGAGCACAACGACAGTGTCGTATTTGTTTCTCACTTCCTCTGTGGCTTAGGCTTCACCATTAATCCCTTTGTGAGAGGGCTCATGTTCTATTATGGACTAGATTTTCATGATCTAGCTCCGAACTCCATCCTTCACATCTCGTCATTCATCGTCGTGTGCGAAGCCTTCCTCCACATCAGCCCGCACTTCGGCTTATGGCTCAAGACCTTCAATGTGAAGCCGAAGGTGATTGAGGGGCGACACGCGGAGTGCAAGGCGCTGCAATAAGCAGAAACACCGACACCCCATGGCCAGAGGGCTTCTTCCTGGAGGTGTACGATCTATGGCAGCGGAGGTGGTTTTACGTCACGGCTCCCAAAGGCACAAAGTGGCTGGATGCCCCCGACTTCCGCTTGGGCCCTCCGACTCAACTGGCGTCATGGGCCAATGTAGAACTGGATGGGGGGCCTGCTAATGATGTACCAACATTGCAGAGGCGCATTCGGGAGCTTCTTGAGAGGGACATTAGTCTTGTCAGCGTAATTCAGGTAATGCTAGTCCGACGGATCTTGCCGTGCAAACGTCGGCCTCTCCGGATGTGGAAGTTCCACCTAGAAGGTTCGCGGACTATTCAGCACTTCTTTGGCATGACGCTCGAAGGGATGTGTAAGTTATTCTTCGCACCACAAGTAAAGTGTCCGGACACCATCGAGGATGCGGGCCTGAGCTGCAACCGCCCAGATACCCAAGTAAGTAACCCAAAAACCAAACACTTCGTCTATATTTCTCATAACATTATTCTGAAAACCATCTGCGACCAGGATTGGGTCAGCAAGGCGGAGAGAATCAGGTGTACGGCACTGCTTCCTGAAGGCTCGCCTAGTCCTGCCATAGCTAGGATGCTTACTCGTGTGCTAAGTCAAGTGCCTTCGGGGAAAGACAAAGGGAAGAACAGAGAAGTAGAGCTTCACACATTGCACATGCAAACTGGGGGAATTACCATCTCCATGAAGGAGGACGGTCGGGGAGGGGAATCTACGATCTCCTCCCCCCGCGGGAAGAAGAGGGCCGCCTCCGAAGACTTGGAGACTGAGGTGCCTAGACAAGGGAAGAAAACTTCACCAGGGGGCCCTGCCCTAGAGGGCGTCCTCATCGCGCCATGGCCGCAAAAGGGCCAGCCCTCAGCCGAGTTGTAAGTTACTCGTAAATACAAAGCTACTGCTTCCTCCTCCAAGAACAATAACTAGGATCCATTCTTTGCAGTCCGGCTAGCAGCTCTTCTTGACAGAGTTGGTCTTCGGGGGATCTTCTTCCAGAGATGATGGAGAGTAAAACCCCACCTGCCTCTCCGCCTCATGGGGCGGGTGACCCCGAGGTGTTGTCACGGAGGAGTCCATATTTGCCGAGGCCAGACATTCATACTTCGGCCACCCTAAGCCCGGAGCGTTTGGCTCCCACGGGGGGTGATAAGAAGGGTCCGGCACAGTTCGGCGACCTGCCGGACACGCTGATGGACCTTCTGGAGCAAGCTGCTTCCTCGGAGGATCACCATTCATTAATGAGCATGGTACTTGAGAAGATTTCATCCGCCACAAGCGAGTTGAATGAAGCTTTTACGAGCCTACTCGAAGGATTTGAGGCATATAATGAGATACATAATTTTTTGGTTGTGGCGCACGCGCTAGGTGTGCTCCGTATAGATAGTAGCCCCTGAGACTCTGGTTGCCAGCCCTAGGCGGCAAAAGGAGGGTCACATTCTTAAGTAATGATCGCACTGTATTAGTGCGCAGGTGGCTAAGGGTCCGGTGTCCGACCGGACCGCTGAAGTCACCGAACTAAGGCGACAGATTGAAGTTGTGGATGCCGATATCACGCTTGTGAACGAGTGGCTTAACGAGTCACAGAGTATGTGCTCTATTTCCCTTGTTTTTATAGGAAATATTAAGAGGATCATAATGTTAATGTGATATGCTTCGACTGTAGGCGGAGCTTCTACCGTGGAGGCCCTGAGGGCGGAGCTTGCCCTATCCAAGGAACAAGCCCGGGCTAGCATTGCGGCTGCCCCAAAGGCGGCCGAAGAGTTGAGAGCCGAACAGGCTGCTCATCGCCGAAGCGAAGATAAAATAGGCGAGATGGCTGTGGAGCTGAAAAACGCCGCCGACCGGTATGAGCTCCTTGAAAAGGAGAATCAGGCAAAGTCGGCTGACCTGAAGAAGGCCCTTGATGCGGCTAAGGAGACGCGTTCCGAAATTAGGGATGCACGGGAGGAGCTTCGACAGGCCGGAGAAATCGCGGTTGGGAGCCCCTATTTGTTGCGGATGAAGTCTTAGATCCAAAGTACGCTCCTCTGGATCGACGCTGGAGCCCTGCAGACGCGTATGGGGATCTGGCAAAGAGTACGACTGATGCGGCCAAGTTTTTCGAGGATCAAAAAGATAATGAAGTGGAAAGGCTGTTCTGTTCGCAATTCAGTGCTCCAGCGCGCCCGTTGCCATTGAGTGAAAGGATGACCGCTGTGGCCGAGCTCCATAGGTTGTCCGGTCTTGCGATGAGGTCTGTAATAGACCATCTATGGCCGAAGGGGCCGAAGCCGGACAGTTATTTTGGTTTAGTGCAACAATTCCTTGGTGCCGTATCAAGAATCGATGCCATGAAGAGGTCGGCGTGCATAGAGGGTGCGCGGATGGCTCTTGCCCGTGTTAAAACATATTGGACAGATATGGAGGCCACCATCATTGCAACCCAGAATCCAGCAGGAAGCCAGGATCCAGCCGAGCACTACTTGGAGCAGGTAACAGAAGGTGCTCGTTTAATAGAGGCTCAGTGCTCTAAGAGTGTCATGTTCGAGTGACAAATCGTTCCGTTGTAAAAACAATTGTATTTTAATTATAGAGGCTATGTTTATACTTTCGCCCGAAAGTTTTATTGTGCCTCATGCGCGGCCGTTTGATGTATATATAAACTGAAAGTTAGCACTCGTTGGCTTCAGCCCCCACGCATACAATGTGGGGGTGTTTGTAAAATGATGCATAATCACACTTGATCCAACGTCTTGGTCCGTTAAGGAGGTGATCACATGTCGAACTAGGCAACCGGACTATATAGCTTTAACACTTTCACTTAGCCATAGGAGTTTGACGGTGGGGCTACTATGTAGCCCCTGGTACCTTCGCGTGCATCCGGATACGGGCGCGTGTGTACATGACCGGGGAACTGCCCTTCGTTAATGCGGAGGAACCCTAAAGATTCCAAAGAGTCCTTGAGTGATTGACCAGTCTCTATATCATGTCCGTTAGTTTTCGGCTTTCTCTACTGAGGTGCTCATCCGGAATAACCAGGGCACAATCGCAGTAGTTCTCCTTTGGCCGCCTTAGCCGAAAGAAGTGGAACGTAAGGCAGCAAACCCAGGAGCCAGGCAAACCCAACATTTGACCAAAGACATGATTCAGAGATGATGCATATAAGGCCAAACTCGCGATGTCGAACACTCCCGAAGGTATTCGGACTTTATAACATATACTGGGCTGAGTAGCCCCTTGATTATGAACCCTGTAGTTCCAGGTACGTGTATTAGTCTATCAAGGCAAAATGCCAATAAGGCCAGTATCCCCTCTGGGTGTATTGAGTACCCATGGGATGTCAAGCAACAAGAGACAATAAAGAAGGTTTACACAGGGGCTTAATCTAAAGAGAAACCTTTGAGCGGGGCCCTACTGCATGTGTGCTCCTTTATCTCCATTGTGCCGTGTCCTGGGAGGGTATCGCACGAATGGTTTCTGTAAAAAGGAAAACTCATGTAAAAGAGTATGACGTAAGCGTGCGAAGAGTTGGTTATTATCAGTGGATAGTAGAAGTGTAATGTCACATCCCCAGTTCAGGCCTTGCTTGTCTTTGCTTTAGCTTCCATGCATCATGTTTAAATTCTTTTGAAAACTTGAAATATGGATTGCTTAAACCCTAGCATCAAAGGAATTCACTAGGTTCAACTAAAATAATTTCAGCGAATCCAAATGGCTTTCAAAAATGTTCATCATTTCTGGAAAATGCTGGAAACAGTAACCAGAGGTGTTGCACATTTTTCCATGACATATTTGGGCTCTGAATTAAATCATATGGTATTTTCATTTGGGCATTTAAACACTATAAAATATTTTAAATGCTCAAATAGTCATAAACTAAAATGTTTACTGTTGGATATATTCTAAACAGTAGCCATGATTAGTTTCATGATTTTTGGATCTGTTTAAGTATTTTAAATAAAGCCCTAAATACTACAGAATAATAGAAAACAGAAACAATAAATAAAAGAGAGAGAGAGAATCTTACCTGGCCGGCCCAGCTGGCGGCCTGGCCAACTGGCCCAACCCACCACCGCAGCCCCTCCGTCGTCTTCCTCCCCTCGCCCTAAAGCAGCTGCGTGCCCGCACGCGAGCGACCGCGGCCACGTCTTCCCGTCACCTCCTGCTTGCCCTCCCTCGTCCTGACCTGTGCCACGGAGACGCCACGCACCCCCTGGCGCCCTCTCACTCTCTCCCGTACCTCTCCCCTCTCTGCTCTCTCTCCCTCTCGCGCCCGAGCACGCTCATCGCCGCCGCTCGCTGCTGCCACGGCCACCGGCCACTGCGCGCCTCACCGACGCGCCTAGAAGCTCCATCTCGACGTCCTCGACCCCCTCGACGAGCCATGAGGCCCCGGACGCGCCACAACACCGCCACCGCCGCCGTTTCCCTCGTCAGCCACCGAAGATCGTCCTCGTTGATTCACCGTCTCCCGAGCGTCCCCGAGCCTGCTAACCATCCCTACGGATCCGCTGTGAGCTCCTGCCCCTTCTCCCCCTCTCTGTTTGCCTTCTTGTGCACCACAGCGACCACACCGAGCTCGGCCGCACCCGCCGCCGCCACCGCACGTCACCGTCGTGGCCACAGCCACGTTGGCTTGATTCCGAGCACGCCATCGTCTTCACCATACTCGCAGCAGCCCGTAGCACCTCCCCACGCGCCTCGCCGTGCCTCATAGCGACGGTTTCGACCTCGCCCGAACTTCGGCGACCACCAAGGTCATTGCCGGCGACAACTCCGGCCACCCCAGCCTCCGCCACCACCACGGTTGGATCCGGACGAGAGTCCGCATATCATAGCTGAGCTTCACGCACCAAACGGCGCTCTGTAGGCGAATCCCGCAGCGCACCACCGCGTCTTGACTCACCGGCGGCTAAACACCGACGATTGATGACCCGTTGCCCGGTGTGGGTTGACCCCACTGCCCGGTTTGACTTCCCTCTCTCTCTCACTGACTTGCGGGCCCTGCCCGACTAATTACTCTAGTTAGCACTAATTAACTAGTTAGGTTAGTTACTACAGTCACTGACTAGTGGGCCCGGCCCAATTAGTTAGGGCTAACTAACTTAGTTAGTTGACTGGGTCATGGACCAGTGGGTCCCACTGGTCAGGTTTGACCTGGTCGACGCCTATTGACCGCTGATGTCACAGTGATGTAGTGCTGACGCAGTTAATTATTTTCTGGATTTAATTTAATTCAAGAAATTCCAGAAAATTGTATAAATCTCTAAAATTCATAGAAATTCAACCGTAACTCCAAATGAAATAATTTATATATGAAAAATGATCAGAAAAATCCAATCTATCCATATCTACCATTTTCATGCATGTTTGAAAAACTTAAGGTTGCTGTATATGACAATTTGCATAATTGGCATTTAAATAAGCACATATGGAGTTTGAATTTGAACCCTTGGTTCAAACCAACTTCATTTAATCTGTTCTAAGTTGCATTAGCCAAAACACACTCATTTTGCCATGTCATATTCATGCATCATATTGTTGTATTGCACTGATTGTATTTCTTCTCTGTTGCCGGTATTTGCCCCCTCTCGGTAGACGTGTTCCAACGATGAGTTCGATGACACCGATGAAGAGCTATATTATCTTCACAAGTGTCAGGCAAGCAAAACCCCCTTGTTCATTCTGATACAATCCCACTCTCTCGCTCCTACTCTCTTTTACTGCATTAGGACAACAACGATTCATTTGTTACTTGCTGCGGTAGCTGAACCCCTTTATCCTCTGCATGACCTGTCATTGCCACAGTAAATAGATGAAACCCACAAGCATGAGTAGGAGTTGTTTGAGCCCTGTTGTGCCTACTCATTCATGCTTGTTTGTCATGCCTCCTACTGCTTAGAGTTGAGTCAGGTCTGTTTCATCGGGGATGAACCAGAGGTGTGTGAACATGTCCTACTGTGTGTGAGCTAAGTGTGTGAACACGATTTGGTAAAGGTAGCGGTGAAAGGCCATGTAGGAGTACATGGTGGGTTGTCTCCTTGAAGCCGTCCTCAGGAACTGAGTTCTGTGTTTGTGATCCATGAAACAGCTACTACCACGCATTGGGCCCGAAACCAATGGACCCTCTCGGCTTCTTAATCACCCTTGTCCTCTGTCGAGGAGTTGCAAGTTGTTTTGGTGTTTGAAGTATGCTGGAGGCCATGGGCAGCGCTGACCCGAGGGGTGGGCTGTGATGCAGTAGGCACGTGGCCGGGTATGCCCGGTGCCCGTTTGGTGTCGCGGAACCCTGTACACATTGTTCGGGGCCGTATGTGGAAACCTCGGCCGGACTCCCTGCGGATGGAACCCGAATAGGCGATAAACATGGACGAGAGACTTGAGTGTTTAGGTAGGCCGTGGCCGACACCCTCGTTGGGCTTCCGCTTGAAGGTTGCCGAGTACATGTCGTGTAAACGACGGTAAGTGGTGAGAGCGTGTGTGAAGAAGTACACCCCTGCAGGGTTAACATCATCTTTTTATAATAGCCGTGTCCGCGGTAAAGGACTTCTAGGTTGCCTGTACAGTTCGTAGACAAGTGAAAGTGGATACTTTAAAATGCGCAAGATAAGCGTCAGTGCTATGGATAGCATTCTCGTAGGGAGACGGGAGTGAATCCATAGTGGTGTATTGGTTGGTGAATATGTGGACTCGTGTGCGCCACCTCAAAAGAGTTAGTTGCAGTCGTAGTTTAGGATAACCACCGAGTCAAAGCTGGCTTGCTACAGTTAAACCCCACCATCCCCTTAGTTGATAATGATGCATATGTAGTTAGTTCTGATGTAAGTCTTGATGGGTACATTTGTACTCACGTTTGCCTATTTTATGTTTTTGCAGAGAGACTTCAGTCTCACTAGTAGTTCCATGTGGACTTCGATGTTTAGCTTGTTACCTCAGCTACGATCTTGTGCCCTCGGCGGGATCTGGTAGATAGTCAGGCTTCTCAGCCTTTTTCATTTATAGATGTCTGTACCCAGACATGTTAAGCTTCCGTCTGTGCTTTGACTTGTATGCTCTGAATGTTGGGTCGTGAGACCCATGTTTGTAATATCCGCTTGTGCTTTGACCAAGGCCTCGACGTCTCTCGGCGGGAGCGGGTCGGGCCCCTCTCGGGGGGCCTTTCCTTTGTCCTCGGCTGAGAACCAGCGGATCGGTGCCATTGGCGTCAAGATGGAGGAGGAGTGAGGAAGTAGGAGCGAAGCAAGAAGAGATGGACTGCGAGGGCTCACGGCACTCCGTACTTATAGTCCATAGGAGGCCAACCGTCGGCCTCCACGATCGCAGGTAATCATGACTCATTTTTGCATGCAGGGACTCGTCAAATCAGGCGGTTGCCGAGGCAGCGTGGGGAAGCAAAGACACCCACGTCCAATCAACCGCCACGCGGCGGCCAAGGCCACAGGCTGTTGGGGCCCGCGGTGCTCCGCACTTGCCACTTTGCTTCTCTGCTAAGCCAAGTCCGAGCGGGGCTTGGGCCCGGGGGCTACGGTCGGCGTTCTAGGAACGGGGGTCCCCAGACTTGCCTGCCAGCAGCGTGCGGCATGGCTCAAGTGGTGGCCCAGTACGACCCATCTTCACCAACTCAAGCTCAATACCCTCGCGAGGGGCCAAGCCTCATGGGGCGGACGACGAAAGACTTCCTCAGGAATGGCCTCACTAGGCAGGTTCGCGAGGAGGCGGAGAGATCAAGGCATGGGTGCCTCATGATGTGCTCGTGACGCAAGCCATGACGATCGAGACCAGGCGGGCGTCGGCCTATGCAGTGTCCTTGTTTCCTATTTGGTGCAAAGGGGGCAAGCACAGGCGCGAAGTACCAAGGCATCAAGCAAAGGTTACCATTTCGGTGCAACAAGACCAAGACCAGCAGAGCGGCAGGACGGAGGTCACCATGGAGCCCAAGACTGCGTCATCGCCAGTGCCTTTGGCAGCCGAAGACCAACTTTAGTCAGGATAACTTGTACTAGATATTCCCCTTCAAAATGGCCGTTGTTGGTGCCCTTCCCGCTCAATATTTGGGAAAAGGACCAGGGCCTCTATATATAGAGATAGTCACCATAGTAGGAGAGAGATCGAATCCTTCTTAGGCAAAGCACCACCACAAGAACACCTCCCGCGAGGCTGTTCCTCCCTTGTACTATTCATCATCAGCCCCTGAGGCAATCCACCACACCACACACTAGAGTAGGGTATTACACCACAACGATGGCCCGAACTAGTATAAATCTTGCGTCCCTTGTGTTGTTCATCGTTCAGCTTAGATTCTCAACGAGGCGTTGGAACGTGCTTCGATAGGGGGAAGATCTTTGTGCGCACCCTAAAGTTCGAACCTTAAGGGTTTTGCCGGAACCCGATATCCGACAACTATCACCCTCTCTCTAGTTCTAAATAAGACGGCCTCTCTCTCCCTCCTCACTGGTGGTCTCAGATCCACCGGGGAAGAAAAGGACGTGCAGCGTTGACGCACTCGTCCTCGGCAAGCGAGGTCACGCACGGACGACAAGGCCATCCTTTTAGAACTAGCGCCCTCGCGAGATGGCCTCCGTCCCCAAGCTCGCTGTTGTAGCGTGTGCGGAGGACAACGACCACGAGCAAAGCCACTTCCTGCCGACTCTCAGGTATGCTACCTCTTTTCGAACCATACCCTTGTTCTATTGCCCCATCTGCCACGTCGTTGTGTGTGAATCTTTTTCCACTCCACCATCTTCCCAATTTGCTATCCTCTGCTCTGCTGGTCACGCAGAGGAAAACCTTAATTTGCACTATTAAAGGACACCCTACTTCATGCAAACTAATCCATGTTTGTGATGAATAAGGAAAGGAAGGGAGAAAGTACTATCCAAGAGACTAGGCATCAAACACGCATCTAGGTTGAAAAGGGGAAAATCAGTAGCTAAGGAACGAGTCTCGTGTCTCTTAGTTGAAAAAGGGTGAAAAGGGGTAGAAAGGCATGACAACACAATAGAGAATGACCAGGTCAATTGGTTTGTTGTCCTCACATAGGAGAAAGGTGGCGAAAGAGAACAAAAATGGGACGTCATCCACATATGTTGCCTGGATATTTGTTGCTATGGGCGCCACTCTATGCGTCCATGGAGGTACATCGTACTGGTGCAACCCACTGTCCGAATGGGCATCCCATGCTCTTGTTGCCACTTTTTTGATGTTAGTACAACGCCAGTGGTAAAGTCAAGCAATGCTGCTGCTGAAGTGCCACATTTAACTAATGCCACACTTAGTCTAATGCCACCGATAAATTTAAGCAATGCTATTTAATGTCATTGGATTAGTTCAGGGTTAGCTGTTGATTGTGGATGTATTAAAGATTTTTCAGCTAAGGCATTCTAATGTTGTTGCACAGCCAGTATACCAATGATGAAACTTGTTACTACCTTCAGATTTTTGCACTTTTAATGTTTATAGATTACATACCTGTCGATTCCATACCTGACATCATGATGTAATGTTAAGTCATTTCTTTTTGTATAGTGTCACTGAACTGTCAAGGCGGTGATGGTATTTTATTGTAGTTGAACTGCACAAAATATGCTTAAAAGAAGAGGAAAGGTCAGGAACCGTTCATTTTTTCAGAAAGAACTATATATGCCTTCCTGACATCAGCCGTTGTTGCCTTATTTATTCCTTCAAATAGGTGGTTAGCAATAGTCTTGCTACCTTTTCCCATTAAGATATTGGAATGCTTATATTTGTGAGTCTATGCTTCAACTAGTGCCACTTTTATAGTAATCACACTTTCAATATCTATGCAAACAGGGATGCTCGATTTTAGTGGAACTGCACAAAAAGTCCAAATGGTTCAACATTAGGAGCATGATTTCTTCCAAACCTTTATATCCAATTGGTGGAACTATGAGTTGTTCATTACGAAGGTACATGGTTTGCTACTATCTTGCTACTCTTTTTGTACTATCATTACATAGTAATATTAGTGGTTTGCATGTGAATTTATTGGCAGGGTGGACCTACATTGGAGGTGTAGGACATGATTCAATGATTGGATGCTCAATTTTGGTTGTATCGATTTCACCTCTTCCATCACTGCGAACATGGATATCCTTGGTCTGATGAAGAATAGGTGCTATAATTTTGCTCTAAACTAGCAAATCAATTTAGTATGAAATTGTCCAGGGCCAAGCATGACAGTATCAAATTGTCCAGTGCAAAACATGACAGATGCTAAGCGGAAGAGGCGGGCTTAAACCAAAAATACAAGGTGTGGTATATGTTTACTAGCTGGTTGATATTTGTGCAGGCAGATGTCTGCCCGAACAAACAAAGTGACCGCAGTTTTGATGGAACTGCACAAAAGAATAGTATAGTCACTACATGTAGTGCCATTAGAAAATAGATATAGAAAGACCGGATAGTCACTTCATGGACTGCACAAAAGTAGTATTGTACTATCTATTGGCCAACTGGTGAAACTGTGGCAGTAGTTCAAGGAAGTTTAAAGGAAAACCTAAGGGGACCTAGACCCCTAAGAAGGTAAAAGATCAAGAGGGAAATGATGTGTTGGATTTACCATGTCACATTCATACAAAGAAGGATGAAGAGGGTAATCTGATTTATCGTAAGCACACCACCCGGTAATGTCGACTCCTGATCCAGCAATTCCGGGAGAAACAGTCCAGTGAAAGCAAAAGGAGTTGGACAAGGACAAGGACAAAGAAGAATGTGATGGTTATCCTAAGGTCAATTCCACCCTGGTGTTTTTTGCTGATGTTGAGAGCAAAAGTCGATTGAAAGTTATCAATAGAGAAGTAAATATGGTTGCTTCGGCAATGACGACATACCTGAAATGGTCACAAACAGCCATCACATTCGACCAGTCTGATCACCCAGCGTGTATAGCCGCTCCTGGGATGCAAGCATTGGTAGTCGACCCAGTTGTTGAAGGCACTCGACTGACCAAAGTGCTAATGGATGGTGGTAGCGGCCTGAATATCCTTTATGCTGATACCTTAAAAGGGATGGGCATTCCGATGTCCAAGCTTAGCGAAAGCAATATGAGTTTTCATGGTGTTATCCCTGCAAAGAAAGCCGAATCACTCGGCTTGACCGCCCATGACGTAGTATTCGGTGATTCCAAGAATTACCGCAAGGAAAAGTTGACATTTGAAGTAGTGGATTTCTAGAGTGCTAATCATGCTATTCTGTGTAGGCCTGCTTATGCACGTTTTATGGCTCCGCCATGTTACGTGTACCTCAAGCTGAAGATGCCTGGCCCCAGAGGAGTGATCACAATCACTAGCAATCGACAGAAGGCAGAGGAATGCTTCTAGAAGGGTTATAAAATTTCCGATGCACAAATGGCAGCAGTTGAATTCCAAGAGTATCAGAAAAATGCAGATACGAGTGATTTGTTGCAAGCGAAGAAGCCTGCCACAGATTCTGCATTTTAGTCATCTGGAGAAACGAAGCCGATTCATATTCACCCGACCGGTCCCAATGTTGCACTGACTCATATCTCAACAAGGCTCGACAGCAAATAGGAAGAAGCGATCATCGAATTCCTCCGTGAGAACTGGGACATCTTTGCATGGAAACCTTCTGACATGCCAGGTGTACCCAGGGGACTGGCTGAGCACTGTTTGCGAGTCGATTCGAAGGCAAAACCTATCAAAGAGCATCTTCGACGGTCCTCCGTGGAGAAGAGAAAAGCAATTGGTCAGGAAGTGGCTAGGCTCCTGGCAGCAGAGTTCATCCGAGAGATCTACCACTCCGAGTGGCTTGCCAATGTGGTCAAGGTCCCTAAGAAGGACGATTCACTTCGTATGTGCATCAATTTCAAGCATATCAATCAGGCCTGCCCGAAAGATCATTTTTCCCTCTCCCCCGCATTGATCAGATTGTCGACTCGACTGCGGGGTGTGAGTGCTTGTCTTTCTTAGACGCGTATTCCGGTTATCATCAAATCCGACTGTATGGACCCGATGAAATAAAAACAACTTTCATCACCCCATTCGGGTGCTTTTGCTATGTCACCATGCCATTTGGTCTCAAAAATGCTGGTGCCGCATTCATGAGGGTGAGTCAGAAGTGCCTACTCACTCAAATCAGTCGGAATGTGGAAGCATATATGGATGACATTGTGGTCAAGTCATGTAAGGCTTCCGACCTAGTGACCGACCTCGCAGAAACCTTTGCCATCCTAAGAAGGTATGATATCAAGCTTAATCCGCCGAACTGCACATTCGGAGTCCCAGGTGGAAAGTTACTCGGTTTCCTTGTTTCCGAACGGGGGATCGACGCGAACCCAAAGAAAGTCGGTGCCATCCTCGAATGAAACACCATGTGCGTGTGCATGATGTTTAGAAGCTTACTGGTTGTTTGGCCTCCTTGAGTCGATTCATTTCCCGTCTTGGTGAAAAGGCCTTACCTCTTTACCGACTGATGAAGAAATCTGATAAATTCGAGTGGATTGATGAAGCTGACGCAGCATTTGTAGAGCTCAAAGCCATGCTTTCCACCTAGCCGGTGCTTGCTGCACCAATAAACAAAGAGCCTTTACTGCTTTATATTGCAGCCACTGGACAAGTTGTCAGTACAGTACTCACGGTCGAGTGGGAGGAAGAAGGAAAAGCCTATAAAGTTCAGCGCCCAATGTATTATCTTTCTGAAGTTTTGACTCCATCCAAGCAGAGATATCCGCATTATTAGAAGCTTGTTTATGGAATCTACATGACCATGAAGAAGGTTGCACATTATTTCTCTGATCACTCCATTACAGTCGTCAGCGATGCACCATTATCTAAAATTCTGAACAACAGAGATGCAATTGGTCGAGTGGCAAAATGGGCAATTGAACTCCTTCCATTGGATATCAAGTTTGAGGCAAAGAAATCTATCAAGTCCCAAGCAATTGCAGATTTCCTTGCCGAGTGGATTGAGCAACAACTGCCGACTCAGGTTCACCCGGAGCATTGGACCATGTTCTTCATTGGCTCCAAGATGCTGAATGGTTCCCGCACTGGGGTGGTATTGGTATCCCCCCGTGGGGACAAGCTCAGCTATGTTCTCCAGATTCATTTTGATTCCTCCAACAATGAAGCTGAATATGAAGCACTTTTATACGGGTTGTGTATGGACATTTCACTCGGCATCAATCGCCTCATGGTCTACGGTGACTCAGATTTGGTGGTTAATCAAGTAATGAAAGAGTGGGATGTTAGGAGCCTGGCTATGACTGGTTATTTCAACGCAGTAAGAAAGTTGGAAAAGAAGTTTGAGGGGTTGGAGCTTCACCATATACCCCGACTGAAAAATCAAGCTGCAGATGACTTGGCAAAGATAGGATCCAAGAGAGAGACCATTCCCAGCAATGTGTTTTTGGAACATATTCACGCACCTTCAGTTCAGGAAGATCCTTTCACTGAAGAGCCCCCAGAGCCTAAGAGTGCCACAGATCCGATTGAAGCCAAAATCCCAGCCATGGTCGACTTGATCATGGAGGTTTTAGTCGTCACTCCTGACTGGACAGTGCCATACATTGCATACATTCTTAGGACAGAACCTCCTGAGGATGAAGAAGAGGCTCGACAGATCATCCGACGATCCAAAGCCTTTACTGTGATAAGAGGACAGTTGTTCAGAGAAAGTGTAATTGGAGTCAGCCAGAAATGCATCACGCCAGAAGAAGGTCGAATGATCCCTAATGATATTCACTCGGGGCCCTGTGGTCACCATGCGTCCTCTCGGACCATCGTGGCCAAAGCATACCGAGCCGGATTTTACTGGCCACATGCCAACGAGATGGCAAAAGAAATAGTAGACAAATGTGAAGGCTGTCAGTTTAACTCTAACATGTCCCATAAACCCGCGTCAGCTCTGAAGACTATTCCACTCGTCTGGCCTTTTGCTGTCTGGGGATTAGATATGGTTGGACCTCTGAGGACTGGCAGGAGTGGCTTTGCCATGTGCTTGTAGCACTCGACAAGTTCACCAAATGGATCGAAGCCAAGCCCATCAAAAACCTTGAAGCAAGTACAGTTGTTAGTTTCATCAGAGAAATAACTTTTAGATATGGTGTTCGGCACAGCATCATCACTGATAATGGGTCGAACTTTGATTCTGACGAGTTCAGAGCCTTTTGTGATTCCCAAGGCACTAGGGTCGACTATGCTTCAGTCGCCCATCCTAAGTCTAATGGACAAGATGAAAGAGCAAATGGATTGATTCTCAAAGGACTGAAACCCCGATTGATGTGTGACCTCAAGCATGCAGCAGGCGCCTGGGCGATGAACTTCCATCAGTACTTTGGGGATTGAGGACAACTCCTAACCGGTCGACTGGCCGAACTCCATTCTTCTTAGTCTATGGAGCTGAAGCTGTACTTCTGAGTGTCTTGCTTCACAATGCACCCCGAGTCGAACTTTTCTTAGAAGATGAAGCAGAATAGGCTCAGCAAGATGCAGTTGATCTCCTGGAAGAGGAAAGAGAGATGGCATTGATACGGTCGACCATTTATCGGCAAGACCTGCGTCGATTCCAAGCTAGAAACATGAGGGGTCGGACATTTCAGGAGGGATACTTGGTTCTTCGGGTGGACCAGCAGAAACCACACAAGCTCGCTCCTGCTTGGGAAGCCCCTTCTTTGTCACCAAAGTGCTCCACAACGGATCATACCATCTTACAACGTCGAGCACAATAAAGACGAGCCACGCGCTTGGAATGCGGAGCTGCTCCGCCCTTTTAGAGTTAAGCATTCAGACTGTCGAGATGTAATAAGAAATACCTTCTAGTTTGATTATCAAAGACACGATTTTACAGTCTCCTGAATGATTGTTGTTCCTTCTTTACATGTTCTAAATCCCCCAGTGGGTGCCTTAGCTGCGAATCCATTTCGCCTAAAGTTTAAAAAAATCCTACCGAGTGGTGAGCAAGCCTCTCACTCGGGGGCTTAGCTGCGAATCGGTTTTGCCTAAGTTGAAAAAATCCTACCAAGTGGCAAGCAGTCCTCTCACTCAGAGGCTTAGCTACAGTCCAGTACTCGCCTAAGTTTTAAAAAAAATCCTACTGAGTGGAGAGCAATCCTGTCACTCGGAGGCTTAGCTGCAGTCCAGTACTCGCCTAAGTTTAAAAAAAATCCTATTGAGTGGCGAGCAATCCTCTCACTCTGAGGCTTAGCTGCAGTCCAGTACTCGCCTATGTTTAAATAATCCTACCGAGTGGCAAGCAATCCT
>NC_041385.1:269041170-269079695 GCF_002162155.2 Triticum dicoccoides | reverse complement strand
CAAGCAATCCTCTCACTCGGGGGCTTAACTGCAGTCCCGCACTCGCCTAAGTTTAAAAAAAACCTACCAAGTGGTGAGCAATCCTCTCACTCGGGGGCTTAGCTGCAGTCCCGCCTCGCCTAAGTTTAAAAAATCCTACCGAGTGGTGAGCAATCCTCTCACTCGGGGGCTTAGTTGTAGTCCCGCACTCGCCTAAGTTTAAAAAATTCTACTGAGTGGTGAGCAATCCTCTCACTCGGGGGCTTAGCTACAGTCCTGCACTCGCCTAAGTTTAAAAATATGTTCCAAGTGAGAACTGATCTTCTCACTTGGGGACTTAGCCACACGCTCCATCCCGATCCGCAAGGACGACGAGATGCGGGTCGACTACGACCTCCTCCTCAGAGCTGCGCCATAAGTTCTACATGCGCTACAACCCGATCCGCAAGGACGGCAAGGTACAGATCGACTGCGACCTCCTCCTTAGAGTTGCACCATAAGTTCTATGTGCACTCCAACCCGATCCGCAAGGACAACGAGGCGTCGACTGAGCACCACCTCTGAGCTACGCCAAAAATACAATGTTCCGTCCTTATCCGCAAGGACGACGAGGCGTCGACTGAGCACCACCTCTGAGCTACGCCACAAATACAATGTTTCGTCCCTATCCGCAAGGACGATGAGGCGTCGACTGAGCACCACCTCTGAGCTATGCCACAAATACAATGTTCTGTCCCTATCCACAAGGATGACAAAGTGACAGCTGAACACCGCGTTTGAGCTCCGTCACAAGTACAATGTACTTCATTAGACAAAGGGTGAGAAAATCAAATCCACTCGGAACTGAGCAACAATCAGAAATAGTGTAGGAAACAGAGCAAAAGCCACGATATTCAAAGAAATCCAAGTTCGGATAAACCTCGCAAAAGTTTGGAACTGCAGCAGACAAGAGTACTCAGGCATCAATCCTGAAAGTGTTTAACGATTACACGATCACTCGGCATTTCGAGGCAAATAAATGTGGGGCATAATGTTTTTAGTTACTCATCGGGAAAGGGGATGGCTGGATCACAGAAACTATCAAGGTCAATGATGTATGCAATGTGAGTGTCGGCCTCAAGGAAGGTGTCCATGAAGGACTGGAAGGTGTGCTTCCTAGTATTCGCAACCTTGAGGGCCGCCAGTTTGTCTTCTCTGGCCTCTTTGCAGTGCACTCGGACCAATCACATGGCAAAGTCAGCGCCACAGCGAGCAGGTGATTTCTTCCATTTCTACACTCGGCCAAGGATCTGACTCAGTCGAGTCATCAGCGACTCGAGATCTTGTGAAAGTTCCACCTGAAGCCAGAGTTCGGCATCCACCCGAGTCATCGCCGCCTTCAGTCGAGCCAAATAAGCAACATCACTGTCCATGCGTGATTCCAACCGCAGCAAGTTCATCGCAACATCATCTTTAACAGGACAATTGATGGGGTCGAGACCCGTCTCGACC
Source organism: Triticum dicoccoides (assembly GCF_002162155.2). Taxonomy (NCBI): domain Eukaryota; kingdom Viridiplantae; phylum Streptophyta; class Magnoliopsida; order Poales; family Poaceae; genus Triticum; species Triticum dicoccoides. Next base: position 269,078,225 of record NC_041385.1, on the reverse strand, counting down.
CGCCCAATCTCAGCCTCAAAGTCCTGGCAAAGTTCTGCACAATCAGAAAAAATGGTGAGTCGGTATTATTACAAAATGTTCCAATCGACGGCAACTAATCAGTCGAACGATGATACCTTCAAGCTTCAGGACCAGTTTGGCAGCAAGTTGTCCCAGATAGGACTCCAGCTCACTCTTCTTGGCTTTGAGGCTTCCGACTTCATTGGTTAAGTTCTCCTTGTCCTTCTTCAGTTGCTCAACCTCTCGATTGGCCTCAGAGATGGCGGTCTTCAACTTCGATTTCTCCTCTTCCAACTTGCCGACCGAAGCCAGCTTCTTGTCCGCAAGCGCTGTCTTCTCTCGCGCCTCCTTCTGAGCAGCAGCAAGATCCAGATCCTTCTTCTCCAGAGCCTCCTTCATTTTCTCTAAAGAAACAACACTCTTCAGACGAGCTTGAAGATGACGGTTTTCCCAACGCACATCTGTTCGTGTGAAGTCACTCGGTTCAAAGAGACTGAAATGAAAAAACAATGAGAGGCACGAGTCACAAGGTGGACAGGTGACGATTGGTTACCTCGATTATGGTTGTTTCTTCCTGAGCAGTCTTGAGGTTCTTCTTCGCCAGTTCAAGATCAAGATTGAGGCTGATTTGCTTCTTGTTCAACTCAGAAAGTTGAGCCCCAAGATCACAAGACCTCTATAGTCAGTGAGAGAGATATATCAGTTGACAGAAACAAAAGAAAATCACGGTGAAAGTTACTCTAAGACTACTGCCGAATCAAACATTCAACAGTAGTCTCAGGTACTACACCCAGTGGGTGCACTAAGCATGCCCCCACTAGTTTGGATCAACACTCAGCATGGTCTGCCTAGCGTGGGCCAAAAAAAGGTAGATTCTCAGACCCCCAGCCGACTGCCAGCAGTCGACCGTGGTCTTGGGGACTACACCCAGTGGGTGCACTCTGCGTGCCCCCACTGGTTCGGACAAAACACTCGACTCAGCATGAGTCGAGTGGAGTAGAATACCTGTTAAACTCCAAGGCAGGCACACCCCACTGGGTGATCATATATGAAACACAGACCCATGATAGTAGATGCACATATGGGTAGCAAAGCTACAACGGCAGTTTTTCATGATTCAAAAGTTCAGTCGGGAGGTAACTGACCTTAACATTGGTCTGCAGAGCGGTGTTGGCATTATAGGCCACCTGACTGGCCTCGTGCATCACCTTCACCTGCTCCATAACAAGATTCACCTAGCAAAGAGCCGCCCTGGCGGCACTTGGCGATTCGTTCGGAGTTTGGTATGTAGCAAAGAGTGATGGCGCCAAAGCGGTCGAAGCAGCCACTGGGTCGGATGCATGGAGTTGCACTGGAGCGGCAGGAGTCGGAGCAGTCAACCCTGATGGGCGATCAGTCGTCAGCAGGTCAGCGAAGGTGACATTGGTCTGAACCAGATCTCTGGATCGCTCGACTACCACCTCAAGCACCAGCGTCGACTGAGGGACTTGAACTTCAAGCCCTCTCCCTCTCGAGCCCTTGCTTCTCCTCCTCCTCTCCTTCAGAGGAACTTCTTCTTCATCATCGAGAAGCACGACGATGTCTCTTGGAGCTGCAGCGAAAAGAGAACATCACAGATTCAACTGCCAACAACTCAATCGACAAAATAAGTTTTGGTCGAACGGACTAACTAGCTCGGGAGGTGGCCGCGTCATCAGTCTCCTCATCTCCTAGGGCCTTGTCAACGTCCATGTCAGTCGTGGCTGAGGTCGGGCTGGAAAGGTGCACGATCCATTCGGTCAGAGCAGAAGAATCAGTCGGTAGAGGTAAACATAGAAAGGATACTCACCAAGAGGCAACAGGAACATCCATCTTGATCCTGGGCAGAGTCTTCCGAGCTTTTGGTGGAGCAACCTTGGGCTGCTTGGCGACTTTTTCTGTTGGCTCCGGAGTCGATGTCCGAGTGCTCTTCTGCAATTGGGTGCTTGGGTCCACGTTCTTACCGCGCTCGCCCACTGGGTCATGATGTTGCTTGGATCAATGTTCTGAGCGAGGTAGTGAGTCGAACGCTTCTTCGTCGTCCGACTCCTCGCTTTCCTCCTTGTCTTCTTTGTCCGAAGATTCCCACTCGCCGCTCTCCTCCGTGTTGTTCTCTCCCTCCTAGCCCTGCTCTAGAACTTGTTCACCATTGGGCATCGAGTACATCTCAGTAAAAACCTACAAGACAAGAAGTTGAGTAAAAGTCAGTCGGGTTCAAGAGCAGTCAGAATATATACCCAAAAATAGTAGGTGACCGAAGACATACCTTGTTTGGCAGATTGCTGTCCCTGAAGGGGTCGGCTCTCCTGGCTCCTCTGGGGTTGTCCTAGTTGCCTGTAATGCTCTTCAACCACATGGCCACCGTCTTAGCTGGCACTTTCTCTGGGGTCGACGACACTGCTCGGGTCCATCCAGGCTGATGTGTGGGTCCAGGCGATCCTGTCAAACCCTGCAACAGTCGCGCGCGACCTACGTGGCGAAAAAGGTGGCGTGGAGATCGAGGCGCTCATGTTTATCCGCCCCGCTCACCTCGGCACGCTCCGTCTCGTGCGCGTTCCCAATATTTCGAATCCCGTGAGATCTGGGATACACTGCAACCAATCGCGCTAAAGATTCTGCACCCCGAAGCTACACTCGACAGATGATGTTACAAATTCACTCGGCAACTTTCTGAATTTATCAAGGCGACTGAATCGAAGCTGAAGTTCCAACATGAGTCTTCTGTCCTGCATAAAATACTCGTGAGGCGCAAGGCTCAGAGCAAGATCAATTTCAACCTTCTTTCCACTTGGACCTTAATCCATTCGGGGGCTAATGATGAGGATACAGACCTAGGGTAGGGTCATAGGCCAGACATATACACCCTACCCAAGGTCACTACCCTAGAAGCAAAGAAGTCCAAGAGACAACAAGGAATACCCAGTGAAGGCGTCAAGTGCAATCCGCTCGACGCACCATATCACTCGGGTACCCCTCCTTCCTGATGTCACTCGACCATACAAGAAACCACTCAACCTACTAAAGACCAAGAGTCACTCAGAACTACAATGGTCAGATGTTCACTCCGTAGTCTTTAAGATCATAATAGCACTTATGGCTGGCGTTATCAGTAACGCCCCGTCTTTATGTACATTGAACCCTCTGTAACCGGGGATGGCTGGGGTCCTGGCGAACTCTATATAAGCCACCCCCCTCCTCTGGCACAAGGGTTCGCAGCCCCTGTAACTCTACATGCATATAATTCAATCGACCGCCTCCGGGCACCGAGACGTAGGGCTTTTACTTCCACCATGAATGGCCTGAACTCGTAAATCTCGTGTGTACAACTTCACCATAGCTGAGATCTTGCCTCTTCATACCTACCCCCCATTCTACAGTCAGTCTTAGGACCACGACAGTCATCCCCGGCAAGGATCTTGCCGGAGGCCTTGTGGATTTCCTCGGCAAGGATCTCGCCGAGGTTTGCCCTCTTTTAATCCTCATCTCATTTGGAGTACTTCTTGTCTTCACAAAGATCTGCATGCCATCATGGAGGCACCTCCCGAGCCTTGGTCCCAACGTGTTTGGTGGTGTCGGAAGAACCTGGGGCTCGAGTGTGGTGCGCCCCACTGGTGTTGGGTGAGCTGCCCCCGGCATGGTCGTTGCCGGGGTCGTGGAGGCCGCCCCGGCAAGGGTCTTGCCGGGGGGACCCACCTCGCCTTCTTGCTCTTTGTGTCTCTGTCTTGGTGTTGCCTTGACCATCTTGTCGCTTTGATTCCTCGTCCCTGCCCCGCTTAAGTGTGGCCGCATGCGTGGCTCTGACTGCCCATGCATAGGTAAAGAGGTACAAACTAGTGCCCTTACTTCTGTACACCGACACAATGAAACTGTAACGATCATAATGCTAAGCTAACGGATGGGTGTTGTCCATCATATCATTCTCCTAATAATGTGATCTCGTTCATCAAATGACAACACATGTCTATGGTTAGGAAACATAACCATCTCTTGTTAACAAGCTAGTCAAGTAGAGGCTGTCGGATGTGGGGTTCCGACAAAACCCTTAAGGTTCAAACTCTGGGGTGCGCACGAAGATCTTTCCCCTACCGATCCACGTTCGAGCGCCTTGCTGAGGATCTAAGCTACACGATGAATAACACGAGGGACACAAGATTTATACTGGTTCGGGCCACCATTGTGGTGTAATACCCTACTCCAGTGTGTGGTGTTGTGGATTGCCTCGGGGGCTGATGATGAATAGTACAAGGGGAAGAACAGCCTCGCGAGTGGTGTTCTTGGGCTGGTGTGGTGAACTACTTGGGTGAGTTCGATCGCCTCTGGGTCTGATGAGAACTCGATCCCATCCCCTCTCTACTATGATGGCTATCCCTATTTATAGAGGCCCTGGCCATCTTCCCAAATATTGAGCGCGAAGGGCGCCAACAATGGCCATTTTGAAGGGGAACATCTAGTACAAGTTATCCTGACTAAAGTTGGTCTTCGGCTGCCAAAGGCACTGGCGATGACGTCGTCTTGGGCTCCACGGTGACCTCCATCCTGCCGCTCTGCTGGTCTTGGTCTCGTTGCACCAAAATGGTAACCTTTGCCTGATGCCTCGGTACTCCACACCTGTGCTTGCCCCCTTTGCACCAAAGAGGAAACAAGGACACTTCGCAGGCCAGTGCCCGCCTGGTCTCAATCGTCATGGATTGCATCACGGGCACCGCCCGAGGTACCCTTGCCTTGATCTCTCCACCTCCTCGCGAGCCTGCCTGGTGAGGCCGCTCCTGAGGAAGCCTTGCGTCGTCCGTACCGCGAGGCTTGGCCCCTCGCGAGGGTCTTGAGCTTAAGTTGACGAAGATGGGTCATACTAGGCCACCACTTGAGTCACGCCATAGGCCGCAGGCAGGCAAGTCTGGGGACCCCCATTCCCTGAACGCCGATAGTAGCTCCCGGGCCCAAGGCACGCTCGGACTTGGCTTAATAGAGAAGCGAAGGGGCAAGTGGGGAGCACCCCGGGCCCCAACAGCCTGCGGCCTTGGGCGCCGCATGGTGGTTGATTGGATGTGGGCGTCTCTGCTTCCGCACGCTCCCCATTATGCGTCTGGCTAAGCGGACACGAGATTGTACATAGTTATTCTCCCCTTGCTGGCCGCGCGCTTCATGTTCCTCTTTCCTCCTTGAGCCTATGCTTCTGCCTCCAATCCATCTTGAGTTCTCCCCCCTTTCCGTTGCCATGGCGCCAACAAAAAAGGAAAAGGAGAAGAAACATGCACCTTCATCCCGCTCGCCTCCGGCAGCTGCGCCCGCCGTCGACCAGTCGCTTATACTTAATCTGGAAGCCCTGGACAAGGTCCGCTCCGCCCTCGCCTCCAGCTTCAATGAGTGCGGGAGGATGACAGCCTAGCCTGCGTCCCACACCTCCTTCGACAGGATCATCACGGAGGTCCGATTCTTCGCCGACGCCCTGTGGGCCGGCTTGGTTCCCCCCTTCTCTGCTTTCTTTAATGCAGTGCTTTCCCATTACCAGATCCATATGATGCATCTCGGTCCCCAATCCATTACTCTTCTTGCTGTATTCGCCTTTGTCTGCGAGGCCATGGTGGGCATTCCTCCCTTCGTTGCTCTCCTGCGCCACTTCTTCTCTCTACGCCTGACTAACCAATCCCAATGCTCGGGGTGAGCGAGCTTCCATGCCGTGCCGGAGACGGCCGCCTCGGGGATCGATTTTGGTCTTCCGTCATCTACGAGCGGGTTCCCGGAGCGGTGGTTGTACGTGGATGTCGGGGTCCCCAGCCCCTTGCTCATGCACCCTACGTCGCCTACTATCCCCAATCCAGGTTGGGGCCATGAGGAGCTCACGAGCCCCCAACTTGCTTTTGTTTGGTGTCGCTTCAAGAGGTTGAGGACGCTTGGCGTGACGGCGCCCCAGGTGGTGAAGGAGTTCCTCCAGCATTGCACCGCTCCTCTCCAGCGCCACTCCCATCCGATGTGGAGTTTTTCCGGGCGCCAGGACCGCATGAGGCTCCAGGAAGGGGGTCTTGCGCCTGAAATACTGAGGAAGGTGTTGAGGGTCCTGACTGGTGACCCCTCTCCAGGCAGTGTCCGGCATGGGGGCGCCCTCTTGTATCTCTGCTCAAGCAGGGTCGAGTTCGTGAGGCATATGCCCCGCTTCGACGAATGGGGGCTGCGCCCAACTGGCCTTGTGGGGCCCCGTAAGAATCCGGTTGTCGTGGCTCCTCCCCCGGTCGCCCATGCCGGTCCTGCCTCAGGAGTTGTTGCAGGGAGGCAAGCATCGCCAGGAGCTGGGGGGGCCTGATGTTGAGGTGTCGATGTCGCGCGGGGCTCCCGAGGCGTCATCCTCCGGAGCTTACGGAGCCCATCCCGAGGTGGTGGTTGACGAGGGGGCGCAACCTGCAGCTCCCGAGGCTGAAGCCCACGAGGCCTCGGCAGGCCACCAAGAGGTGGCACCTGATCGCTCCTGTCAGCCTAGCGCCTTTGATGCAAGTCGTCCTGATGCTTTTGCTCCCATGCCGCGCGCTGGCCCTCACGTCAAGAGCTTGGGCCAGTTTCGCATAGACTTCGAGGCCCTCCGCAAGAGGAAGGAGGCTTCGGGTGGTGATGATCGGCCTTGCCGCCCAATGAAGCATAGGAAGTACTTTGCCGTGGACGAGTAAGTCCCTCCTTCTTATAATTCCTTGTTTGCCATTCCCTTCGCTGACCATGGCCTTTCAGGATCCCTCCTGTCGAGCCTGCGGAGCCGGCCAAGGAGCCGCGTCCTTAGTCTTCGTCTGCACCGCCGACCTTGATCGTCCCGACTCTATGCTCTACCCCTGGTGCGAGTTCGACTGGAGAGGTAGGCCGACCCGCCGTGTGCCTCGAGCCCATGTGCACGCCGCTCTTCCTTCGCGAGCTCTCCCTGGGCAAAACCAGCTTGTCCTGGGCTCCTCCACTGACCATAGGCAGCAAGTAGTTGAAGTCGATCTTCGGTTACTCCTCAGGGGATGGATCAGCGCCAGGCTGGGTCCCTTGCGGGGCCCGCCCGGCGATTGTGGGGGCACCAGCCCCCAGCCCCCTGCAGAGAGGGGGCGAGCCACTTCAGGGTCCTCCGCCGATGCTGATGGCGGAGGATGACGTTGACGACGTGCTCAGGCGTGCGCGGGAGCGCAGCGCCGTCCGCCGAGAGTTCCTCCAGAAGGCGACAGAAGCGGTGAGCCAGCTTGGTGCAGAGCTTGCGGGCGAGGACACCCGTCTTGAAGCTGAAGGCCTGCGGCTGATCGAGGAACGACGCAAGCTGAAGGCGGCCGTTGGCCTCACGCGCCATCAGCATGATCTCGACAATGCCAAGGCCGAGGCATCTCTGGTGGCCTCATGGGAGGCCTGCTTCCGAGCCATCGAGGAGGCTCGGGAGGCAGACCGGCGACATGAAGCCGCGGAGGAGCGCGCGTGGGAGCTCCAAGGTTGGTGCAATTCTCTGGAGCAGCAAGTGGAACTGCACCGAGCTACCCTTGCATCGCTGAAAGGGGCACCCGCCAAAGAGGAGGAACTCCAGAGGCGCGAGGAAGCGCTAACACTGGAGGCTGCCGAGCGCAAGCTTGATCTTGAGTGGTTGGAGACGAGGGAGAGCCAGGTCACCCAGGCGGAGGACGATGGTGGCGCGCGGGAGGTCCGGGTCCAAGAAGAGATCGACCGTCGTGTGGTGGAAACCCGCTCAGGTCTTGAGCGCGAGTATGAAAAAAGGAAGGAGCTGATCAAGGCCGAGGCCGCGGGCAGGAATGCTGCTCTCAGGACCAAGCTGACTGAAGCAACACAGCGTGCTGAGGCCACCGCATCCGCCTTAGGCAGGGTGCATGCTGAGCTGGCCTCCTCCCACACCGATCTGCTTCTTCTCCAATGGTGGATCGATGATGCCGAGGCCGTTGCACGGCGGAACGAGGATGAGATTCGCCAGCGGCAGACGCTGGAGCACATGCATGGCCCCATGCTCCGAACACTCAGGGAAAGGGCCAACACGGCCTTGGGCAACATCTGCGAAGCAGCCGCTGAGGAGCCCCACGTGACCAACTGCGCCAACAATCATTCTTCACTAACGTGGTGACCCATCTGGAGAATCGCTTTGAGAGCGCCGGCCCAGCTTGCGAGAGGCTCGTGAGAAGGAGGCTGCTAGTGCAAATTCCAAATTGAGCGGAAATCAGAACACGAGAAAGCACACGAACAAGACGAGCACCCCTCCCCGCATACGCAAACACAAATTCAACTTCAACTTAGATCCGAAACGAGAAAGCTTGACCACACAAAAGGAAGCAAAAGCAAAAGGCTGCGTCCGGCACCTAGTCTAGTCTTCGACGTCTTCTCACCAGCGCGGAGCTAAGTGCTGCCACTGGGCGTGGGAGGGAGCCCTCGAGGCCCGAGGGCGGCTCTCCAGAGACTCTGAGCGTGTACAGCCCCAACTCATTATTACGTGAGAGTGTCACGGGTGGCGATCTTCACAGGCACTGGGCCTTCTTCACAGGAACCGGCCTTGCTTCATATCGCCAGATGAGGGCCCCGCCTTGCACCATCGTTGACCACCATTGACGGCGACCGGAAACCAGGACGACGCCAATGGGGAAAAGGGGACGCCAGCAGTTCCCCCGACGACCACGAGTCCTCAGCCGGGGGCAGGCCTTGCGGCACCTCCATGGCAGAGGGCCTACCTCCAAAGAATGCCTTGCTCTGCATGCTGCGGGGAGGAGCCTGGCTCCCGGCCCCTCTCCTGCAGCCCCCAGTACCCTCCTCCTGAGGGGTGGGAGGCTGCTGTACTGGGGCAGCCATCCGCTGCAGCGACCTGGAATTCCTGCGACCCATGGTTAGCATAAGCTTGCTCCTGAGGAATTAGCGGTACCCAATAACTGTTGTCGTCGGCACGGTTGTCGAGGCTTCCTTGGGGTTCCAGAAAGGGCTCGGCTTCTGGCATCTCTTCCTCCCAGCCTGGCCCGATGAATGAGGCGTGGTCTTCTTCCAGTGCGTACTCCCAATCCACCATGTGCGGCACATAAGCCTCCGGGGTCGCCACCCCAAAGGCCTCGCCGTAGTGCCCCATGCGCCATGCAGTTCGGCTAGAAGCACCATCTTGGGGGTGGTAGGGCGGCGGCCTGCCCGGGACGTGGGCAGCAATGCGCATGCCCTTGCTTACCAGGGGCGGTGTCGGTGCAGCTTGTCGCCCAGCACTGACGGACAAGCTGGTGTTGATGAAGCCTCGAGGTACACCCGGGAGTGCGTGGGCACGGATGGGCCCGCCGTGTGATCCGCCCGGGGCCTGGGGTGGAAGCTGGACGCAGAATGGAGGTGCCCCTGAAGCAGCGGCATCCAGGAGCTCAGCGACACGCTCCAGCAGCACATCATTGCCGCTTTTTGCAGTCTGCACTACAGCAGTTCTCGTGCCACCATGAGCGCGGCCTTCATGTTCGCCTGTTCCCGTCGGGTGTGCAGTGATGTGGCCGCGGCGTGGTTTGAGACCCTTGCTGCTGATCGCACCTGCCGCAGGGTGAGGGCAGGCAGTGCTTGGCCGCGTTGGCCATGCCCCGTAGCGTTCTGTGGAACGCGGGCTGCCTGAGGTGCGGGGTTGAGGTCACCTTGGGCAGGCGGCACGGTTTGGGCAGGCCACGCCGCCTAGCGGTCGGCGTTGGCCATCGGGTCGTCGAACATGGAGACGACGAAGCGGCAGAACGTGGGACGGCGGGAGAAAGATTCCGGCACACCCCTGCCTGGCGCACCAAATGTCGGATGTGGGGTTCCAGCCAAACCCTTAAGATTCAAACTCTGGGGTGCGCACGAAGATCTCTCCCCTACTGATCCACGTTCGAGCGCCTCGCTGAGAATCTAAGCTACACAATGAACAACACAAGGGACACAAGATTTATAATGGTTCGGGCCACCGTTGTGGTGTAATACCCTACTCCAGTGTGTGGTGTGGTGGATTGCCTCAGGGGCTGATGATGAACAGTACAAGGGGAAGAACAGCCTCGCGAGAGGTGTTCTTGGGCTAGTGCGGTGAACTACTTGGGTGAGTTCGATCGCCTCTGGGTCTGATGAGAACTCGATCCCATCCCCTCTCTACTGTGATGGATATCCCTATTTATAGAGGCACTGGCCCTCTTCCCAAATATTGAGCGGGCAGGGCGCCAACAACGACCATTTTGAAGGGGAACATCTAGTACAACTTATCCTGACTAAAGTTGGTCTTCGGCTGCCAAAGCCACTGGCGATGATGCCGTCTTTGGCTCCATGGTGACCTCCATCCTGCCGCTCTGCTAGTCTTGGTCTCGTTGCACCGTAATGGTAACCTTTGCCTAATGCCTCGGTACTCCACGCCTGTGCTTGCCCCCTTTGCACGAAAGAGGAAACAAGGACACTACACAGGCCGGTGCCCGCCTGGCGCCCGTCTAGTCTCGACCGTCATGGCTTGCGTCACGGGCACCTCATGAGGTACCCTTGCCTTGATCACTCCGCCTCCTCGCGAGCCTGCCTGGTGGGGCCGCTCTTGAGGAAGTGATGTTTACTACACAACCTTCTTCTTGTAGACGTTGTTGGGCCTGCAAGTGCACAGGTTTTTAGGACAGTAGCAAATTTCCCTCAAGTGGATGACCTAAGGTTTATCAATCCGTGGGAGGCGAGGATGAAGATGGTCACTCTCAAGCAACCCTGCAACCAAATAGCAAAGAGTCTCTTGTGTCCCCAACACACCCAATACAATGGTAAATTGTATAGGTGCACTAGTTCGGCGAAGAGATGGTGATACAAGTGCAATATGGATGGTAAATATAGGTTTTTGTAATCTGAAAATATAAAAACAGCAAGGTAACTAACGATAAAAGTGAGCGTAAACGATATTCCAATGATAGGAAACAAGGCATAGGGTTCATACTTTCACTAGTGCAAGTTCTCTCAATAATAATAACATAGATAGATCATATAACTATCCCTCACATGCAACAAAGAGTCACTCCAAAGCCACTAATAGAGTAGAACAAACGAAGATATTATGGTAGGGTACGAAACCACCTCAAAGTTATTCTTTCGGATCGATCTATTCAAGAGTTCATGCTAGAATAACACCTTAAGACACAAATCAACCAAAACCCTAATGTCACCTAGATACTCCATTGTCACCTCAAGTATCCGTGGGCATGATTATACGATATGCATCACACAATCTCATATTCATCTATTCAACCAACAAAAAGTTCTTCAAAGAGTGCCCCAAAGTTTCTACCGGAGAGTCAAGACGAAAACATGGGCCAACCCCTATGCATAGGTTCATGGGTGGAACCCGCAAATTGATCACCAAAACATACATCAAGTGGCATGTGATATCCCATTGTCACCACAGATAAGCACGGCAAGACATACATCAAGTGTTCTCAAATCCTTAAAGACTGAATCTGACAAGACAACTTCAAAGAGAAAACTCAATTCATCACAAGAGAGTAGAGGGGGAGAAACATCATAAGATCCAACTATAATAGCAAAGCTCGCGATACATCAAGATCATGCCAAAGAGAGAACACGAGAGAGAGAGAGATCAAACACATAGCTACTGGTACATACCCTCAGCCCCGAGGGTGAACTACTTCCTCCTCGTCATGGAGAGCGCCGGGATGATGAAGATGGCCACCGGCAATGGGTTCCCCCTCCGACAGGGTGCCAGAACGGGCTCCCGAGAGGTTTTCGGTGACTACAGAGGCTTGCGGTGGCGGAACTCCTGATCTATCTTCTGTCTCGATATTTTTAGGGTATATGGCATTATATATGCGAAAGAAGTCGGTCGGGGGAGCCTCGAGGGGCCCACGAGAGGGTAGGGCGCGCCCCCCTGTCTCGTGGCTTCCTCGACGCTTCCTTTACTTCAACTCCAAGTCTCCTGGATCATAATCTTTCCAAAAATCACGCTGATGAATGTTTCATTCCGTTTGGACTCCGTTTGATATTCCTTTTCTTCGAAATACTGAAACGGGCAATAAAACAGCAATATGGGTTGGGCCTCCAGTTAATAGGTTTGTCCCAAAAGTAATATAAAAGTGTATAATAAAGCCCGTAATCATTCAAAACAGATAATAAAATAGCATGAATGCTTCATAAATTATAGATACGTTGGAGATGTATCAGCATCCCCAAGCTTAATTCCTACTTGTCCTAGAGTACGTAAATGATAAAAGAATTTATGAAGTGTGAATGCTAGTAGGTGCACAAGTTTTATCAATGATAATTTCAATCACCTTTTCTAGCTTGATAATATGTCATAATAGTAGTTCATCTTATAAAACTTCTCACGATAAAGTAACAACCAATTCACATGTCAAAGGATAGACCATAAACTTCCTTGAAAATTAGCAAACTTCATTCTCAGTCATCAAACAATTGCAATTCATCTTATTTTTAGGAATAGCAAACTTCACATACTCAACTATCATATAGTCTTCTACAATTGCTAACACTCACGCAATACTAATGGTTATGGAGTTTTAATCGGACACTGAGAAAGATAGGGGCATATAGTGTCGCCTCCCCACGTATTCACCTTTGGGTGATGTCAACAATGATAGTTCATGCTAACTTACATCCAATTGGATATATATATCAGGATCTTCCCAACACGAGGTGCTTGCTAAAGGATAAAATGAAAAGGGAAAGGTGAAGATCACCTTGACTCTTGCAAAAAGTAAATGACATAAAGTAAAAGATAGGCCCTTCGCAGAGGGAAGCAGAGGTTGTCATGCGCTTTTAGGGTTGGATGCACAAAATCTTAATGTGAATGAACGTCACTTTATATTGCCACTTGTATATGGACCTTTATTATGCAACCCGTCGCTTTTATTGCTTCCATAACAAGATCGTATAAAGCTATTTTATTCACACCAAAAGATCATACATATTTAGAGAGCAATTTTTATTGCTTGCACCGATGACAACTTACTTGAAGGATCTTACTCAATCCATAGGTAGGTATGGTGGACTCTCATGGCAAAACTGGGTTTAAGGATATTTGGAAGCACAAGTAGTATCTCTACTTGGTGCAAGGAATTTTGGCTATCATGATGGGGAAAGGCAAGCTCAACATGTTTGAATGATCCATGACAATATACTTTAACTGAGATGTGAGAAAACATAACCCATTACGTTGTCTTCCTTGTCCAACATCAACTCTTTATCATGTCATACTTAATGAGTTCTCCCAATTATAAAAGATGTCTAGGATAGTATATTTATATGTGGAATGTCTCTTCCTTCAATATTCTTTCATGAATTGTTCAAATGACCAATACAATGCTTGCTAATCTTCAATAAATTTATGACCTCTACTTCTTAGATGTGAAGTCATTACTCCCCATGGGATAAGCAAATGAGGCATATATAATTTCAGATTTATGACAATCAACTCATTCAACCATTTACTCATAGGATATAAGTGAAGCACGCGAGTAAATGACAAACTACTCCAAAAAGATATAAGTGAAGATCAATGAGTAGCTAAATAATTGTGTAACTATGCAAAGACTCTCTCTCATTTAAGAATTTCAGATATTGGTATTGTATTCAAACAGCAAGTAAAACAAAATAAAATGGCATTGCAAGGATAGCACAACTCATGTGAAGAAGCAAAAACTTAGGCTCAACCGATACAAACCGATAGTTGTTGAAGAAGAAAGATGGGATGCATAACGGGGCATCCCCAAGCTTAGATGTTTGAGACTTCTTGAAATATTATCTTTGGGTGCCTTTGGAATCCCCAAGCTTAAACTTTTGTGTCTCCTTAATTCCGTTCATATCATGGTTTCTCTATTTCTCAAAAGCTTCATCCACATAAAACTCAACAAGAACTCATGAGATATGTTAGTTTAAACCAATGCAAAACCTTATCATTTTCTATTGTGACAAATCACTAAAATTATTATTCAACATTGAATACTAAATGTCTCTGCATATTTAATACTCCTATCCTCAAATAGAATCATTAAACAAGCAAACATATGCAAACAATGCAAACATAACAGCAATCTGCCAAAACAGTATAGTCTATATTGAACGCAAGAGTATCAATACTTCCCTAACTCCAAAAATTATGAGAGAAATATTATGCTGTAGAAGATTTATCATAACTCATTATGCAAAAAGTTTCAACATTATATCATGCTCTAACTTTTCTAGGGAATTTTTGCAACAGCGGTAAACTTTCCGTTTTCAAACAGCAACATGTATACTAGTAAAATAAGCATGGTAAAGGCTATCCTTGACATTTTTATTGAAAATAAAGATGCAAAACATTAATCTAAATAACAGCAAGCTAATTGAGGGAGTCCCGGACTAGGGGGTGTACGGATAGCCGAACTATCATCTTTGGCCGGACTCCTGGACTATGAAGATACAAGATTGAAGACTTCGTCCCGTGTCCGGATGGGACTTTCCTTGGTGTGGAAGGCAAGCTTGGCGATACCGATATGTAGATCTCCTACCATTGTAACCGACTCTGTGTAACCCTAACCCTCTTCGGTGCCTATATAAACCGGAGGGTTTTAGTCCGTAGGATGAATAACAATCATACCATAGGCTAGCTTCTAGGGTTTAGCCTCTCTGATCTCGTGGTAGATCTACTCTTGTACTACCCATATCATCAATATCAATCAAGCAGGAGTAGGGTTTTACCTCCATAGTGAGGGCCTGAACCTGGGTAAAAACATCGTGTCCCTTGTCTCCTGTTACCATCTGCCTAGACGCACAGTTCGGGATCCCCTGCCACAGCCAAGCACGCCGCACTGTCACGATGGGCATGATCTAGCTCTGCTGCCAGACAGTGCCCTGGAAGCCGCACAAGTGTCCGCTCCGACCCTTAGCTCGGAGCCGACTGCACCGATCGAGGATGGGTGGCTGGACACCGCCTCGGGGGTGCTATCCCTACGGCGATTGAGCCGAACACCAACCCTGTCCTTTGCGAGGCTTGTGACTCCAAGGTACCGGACTACTCTCCGGACTCCGAACCTTCCGTGCCCCTGCCAATCGAATCCGATTGAGCGCCGATCATGGAGTTCACTGCTACGGACATCTTTCAGCACTCGCCCTTTGGCGACATCCTGAATTCGCTAAAGTTTCTCTCTTTATCAGGAGAGCCCTGACCAGATTATGGTCAGGAAGGTTGGGATGCGGACGACGAAGAAATTCGACGCCCACCCACCACCCACTTCGTAGCCACTGTTGAAAGTTTAAACAACGTGCTCGACTTCAATTCCGAAGACAGCAACGGTATGGACGACGATGTAGAAGACAAACATGAACCAGCACCTATAGGGCACTGGCCAGCCACCTCATCTCATGATGTATACATGGTAGACACACCTAAAGGAAGCGACAACGAGGAACAACGGGACACCACGAGGGATCATTCCCTCGCAAAACAGTCAAAACGGCGACGTAACCGCCGCTCAAAATCCCGCCTCCACACAGAACACAGCCATACAGACCCAACCATAGAGCAGGGCGAACCGATGGACGACGGACATGCTATTGAGCAACCGTCCAAACAGGACAATCCGGATAAACAACCCATCCCCGGCGAAGATAACAGTCCGGACGATCTCACGTCGGACAAGTTATAGGAGCAGAAGAACCTCCATAAAAGGCTCGTCGCCACTGCACGTAGCCTGAAGAAGCAGAAGCGGAAGCTCAAAACAGCGGAAGATGCGCTCAGAATCAGATGGAGCAAAGTACTCAACACCGCAGACAAATACGGCGATAGTCGCCGAACAAAGAGCTACCCGAAGCGAAAACTACTGCCAGAATTTGACGAGGAGGTCGTAGAGCCACCACAATCAAAGAACAAGGAGACCACCCGGTCAGATAGACGACCCCATGGCAAACATAGAGCGGCAAACAGCGCCGCACACAAGCCGGCACATGATCCGCACACGGATTCACATCAAAAAGATAGCCCAGTTAGATCCATCTACGGGCCAAGAAAGCAAGCTCTAGTAAGCAATGCAACACGTCAAGTATCCGAATATTACGGTACACCTAAATATAGGTGTGTCGCACATACCCTATGTTTCACTAATGAGGTTCTAGATCATGAATTTCCAGCGGAATTCAAGCCCGTAAACATAGAGGCATACGACAGAACAACAGACCCGGGAGTATGTATTGAGGATTACATCCTCCACATACACATGGCTAGAGGAGATGACCTCCACGCCATAAAATACTTACCCCTCAAGCTCAAAGGGCCAGCCCGGCATTGGCTCAAAAGCCTCCCTGAAAACACCATTGGAAGTTGGGAAGAGCTCGAGGATGTTTTTCGGGCAAATTTTCAAGGGACCTATGTCCAACCTCCGGATGCAGACGATTTAAGTCACATAACTCAACAACCCGGAGAGTCAGCCCGAAAATTCTGGAACAGATTCCTTACCAAAAAGAACCAAATAGTCGACTGTCCGGACGCCGAAGCCTTAGCAACTTTCAAACACAACACAACATCCGAGACGAATGGCTCGCCAGACACCTCGTCCAAGAAAAGCAAAGAACAATGGTCGCATTAACAAGCCTCATGACCCGCTTTTGCGCGGGGGAGGATAGCTGGCTGGCAAGATGCAGTACCAGCGACCCAAGTACATCCGAAGTCAGGGATGGAAACAGGAAACCGCGACAAAGCAAGGACCAGCGCCGGACCAAGGGCAACAGCCAGAAGAGCACGGCAGTCAATGCCGGATTCAAAAGCTCACAGCAGAATCATAAAAAACTGCCCCCTAAGGATAATAGGGACGAGCTATCTAACTTAAACAAAATCTTGGACAAGGTATGCCAAATCCACAGTACCCCTGGGAAGCCTGCAAATCATACCCACAGAGATTGTTGGGTCTTCAAGCAGTCCAGCAAACTCAACGCCGAACACAAGGGGCTCGACACACAAAGCGAAGACGATGACGAACCCCACAAGCAGAGGACCGGAAAACAAAAGAACTTCCCACAAGAAGTCAAAACAGTAAACTCACTTTACGTGACAAAAGGGAAAACAGGACGGCGCCAATAGAGATACGCGCCATACGGCCTATCCCAGAGGAGTCCTGCCACGGTTGTCAAAACCAATCACCTTCGACCATCAGGATTACTCTAGAAGTATCTGGAATGCAGGATGGATTGGCATGATATTAGATCCGATAATCGACGGACTCCAATTTTCACAAGTCCTAATGGACGGCGGCAGTGATCTAAACCTGCTATATAAGGACACAATCCGCAAAATGGGGATAGACCCAACCAAAATTCTCCATAGCAACACTTCCTTTCAAGGGGTAATGCCAGGCCGATATGCCCATTGTACGGGCTCTCTATTGCTAGAAGTTGTGTTCGGATCACCCGACAACTTCCTCCGCAAAAAGTTAACCTTCCACCTCACCCCATTTACGAGTAGCTATCAAGCACTACTGGGGCGTGAAGCTTACGCCCGCTTTAACGCAATACCGCATTATGCATCCCTCACACTTAAAATGCCCGGTCCACGAGGCATCATCTCCTTAAAGGGAAATGTCGAGTGTTCCTCGAGCGCGGAAGATCGTGTGACTGCCTCGACATCCACACACTAATCCAAGCACCTAAACAGGTCGTTCAGAGCCCGGACACAGTTAGACGAATCCGGCGTAAACATACAGGGGCTTACCAGCCACACACCCCCACACTAGGGGCTCCGTGCATATATAACAAGAGACGATAAAGCTCAATTTTATTCATTTTTTGAAATGTACTTTGTTTATTTAATATAACGTATTTTCGCATGATCTTTTTCAACTAAGCTCCTCTCTTTTACAGATGAACACCGTGCGACACCCGTCCAGGATACGACACAATGGAGACACAGGCGCAGACGTGCAGTAGGGACCCGTGCCAAGGATTCTTTTCAGATTAAGACCCTGCGTGTCGGAGTTATGGGCCACGGGTAGGCAAACCCGAGGCCCAAGACATTTCAAGACATCGGGGCAGGACGCGCCCCTTAGGCCGAGTCCCAGGAGCGACTCCAAAATATGCCGAGTCCCAGACGGCGACTCCCAGATAAGCCGACTCCAAGCTGGCGACCTCCAGAGAGGCCGACTATGGAGAGTCGGCCCAAGACTCCTCCTTCATCTCGAAGTACGAAACGGGGTACGGTCACGGCATGGTCGTTCCCCCCTGCTTACGAAGGGCCCCCATGGTTACAGTGAGCCGTATCGCTGAAAGATCTCCGGCGAGATACGACACTGTTGCCATGCCTGCCCTGACCTCAGCCACAGTGCGCAGTACACTATGCCCACGACGCCGGCCTATACGACCCGAAGGCAGCGGGGCCGCCTGTCAGCGGGTGGGCCGAAGGCGGCCTGGGCAACCCGAAGACGGACCTGTAGGAGTCGGCCTCCCTGGAGTCGGCCGACTCCCCCTCGGGCCCCACGAGCCATTAACCAGATAAGATGGGGAATGGTGACAGTGATCGCCCGATAGACGGCGGCACTGTTGCCACGACCCGATGACCGAGCCTGCGTCATCAAGGGTGCCGCTACAGTATCAAGCCTGTCCGCGGGGCACGCCAGTCGGTGGGCCCCAGAAGCCGACGGGAAGGATGGCGGCCTGAGAGACAGACGACTGGGACCCGCGCCCAGTCGGATTACTATTGTACCCCCGGGGGTAGGCCTATATAAACCCCCCAGGGCACCCATGCAAAGGGTTCGGACCTAGAGAGAGAGATAGACTAGATAGCCCAGGGAGGAGAGAGCTAGCCTTGCCCTCTCCTGCCTCCCGAAACAGCTCCAGGAGCACCGTTGTAGCCACTTTGCCTTAGTGATCATGCGGAGCCCCTGCAGAGCAGCAGTACGGGTGTTATCTCCTAGGAGAGCCCTGAAGCTGGGTAAGTTCCGCCGGTGTGCATGTCTTTGCCTCATCCCGCTTCCAGGCACCGGCGATGTTCTATTCGCTCCCACCATGATAAGCCATCCTTTGGCATATGTCGTACCCAACCGCAGACATTTGGCGCCCACCGTGGGGCGAGGTGCACCGTCGTCCGGAGATCTGCTTTGGACGGGAACCCTGTTCCTCCCCAGCGAGCACAGCCAGCCCGGCACGCCGGATGGCGTCCGTGCCGACGCGCTGCACGGTGCTGAGATCGCCTGTGCAGCCAGCTGCCTCGCTGATCTTATCGGCGAGGTTCGCCTCTCTCATGAGCCTGCATCCGATGCAGGCACGAGTGTTCCCGAGAGCTTCCTCGCGGGCCTCCTCGACCAACTCCACGTCGCCGGCGAGCCTGCCGCGGACCTGGAGTCCATAGGATCGACCGACCCAATGCTGGTCGACTCCGACACCGCGTCGCTCGACGCGTTCCCCACCAACGTGGTGGTCTACGACGAGCCGCTCCCTTGCGCGGGGAGCGGCGGAAGCACCGTCACTGAGGTCCTCGTCCTCGAGCACGGTGAGCGCTCCGGCGAAGGAGCGCACGACCCGCTTGAGGCGGCCCTGCGAGGCCTTGCAGCGCCAATTCCCGAAGACGCCGACGCCGAGATGCTGGCGGCGCTCCGCCTTCAGCTCGTCGAAGGCGCGAAGAAGCTGGCAAGCATGAGGCGCTTGTCAGAAGCTTACCAACGCGAGGTGGATCACGCAGTAGGCGGCTCGCCGGCTCCGACTAGGCCTAGCCGCCTAGGCGCGGTCCGACAGCACGGCGCGGCAATCGCCAACCTCTTCGGGGCCACGCCCGCAGAGAATACCTGCGCCGCCCAGGCGGCGGCAGACGAGCTCGACAACTTCGAAGGCGAAGAGCGCCGCGTAATGACAGAGCGAGTTCAGCAGCTCCTCAACGCGGCCGCCGCGCAGAATGATGCCGGCTGCCGTACCGAGGCACCGCAACGCCAAAACGACGCCCCACCGCCTCGCCGAGACCAAGGTGCGACGTCTCGGACGCCGACTGGCGGGGCCCGTGGGAAGAAGGACAAGGAGCCGGCTATCAGCCACAGTCGGACTCGCATCACCATCGAGCGCGACCAAAACGGCCGCCCCAAAGCGGTGGAACGGTGGGACGACTACTTGCCTCCCCCTCCTCATAGAGAAAGGCGAGCCTCCGTGCCGCCCGTGGAACATCCGACTCTCGGCGACCGCCTTGGCCGCCGAGAGGGAGTCGGAGAGAACGACGCCCGCCACCGGATCGACCGACTCCATCGATCCCTGGCGCTGTAAGAAGAAGACGAGATGGGTCCCCCTGCTTTGGACCCCGCATCCGGGACGAGCCCTTTCCCAAAGGGTTCACGCTCCCCCAAGACAAGCCCAAATATACCGGCACCGTGAAGCCGGAAGATTGGCTGATCGACTACTCCACAGCCGTCAACATAGCGAACGGCAACAAGCGCGTTGCCGTAAGATACGTCCCGCTCATGCTCCAGGGCACGGCCCGGACGTGGTTGAACAGTCTGAAGCCTCGCAGCATCAACAGCTGGGTTGACTTCACCGAGGCTTTCGTCCGCAACTTCACCAGCACGTACAAGCGACCTCCCAAGCTGCGCCAACTCTCCTTGTGTGTGCAAAGCCCTGACGAGTCTACTCGCGACTACCTCACGCGCTGGGGCAAACTCCGGAACTCCTGCGAGGGCGTGCACGAGGTGCAGGCCATCGAGTATTTTACTGCCGGGTGCAGAGAAGGCACCCTCCTCAAGCACAAACTCCTCTGCGACGAGCCGGTGACCCTCGACGAGCTGCTAATCACGGCGGACAAATACGCCACGGCGGACTCCTCCATGAAGGCGGAGATTCGGGTCAGCACAACTGGCAAAGTCGCCCCTCAAGCTCCAAGAACTCTGGCTGGGGACACCAGTCAGCGGCAATAGCAGAATGACCAGAAGCGCAAAGCCCCCCAGCCGACTTCCACTAGTCGGCAAGTGGCGACAGTAGAGGACCAGCAGTTGGAGGGACCGCCTCCGGCGAAGCGACAGAAGGGCAGCAAGTCCAACTGGCTGCCGACTTTCTCCTACAAGCAGACTCTAGATGGTCCCTGCAAGTTCCACAGCGGCGTGAAGCCGTCGAACCACACCACCAGGAAATGCCACTGGCTGACCAGAATCGCCAAGGGGGACGGCCTGCTTCCTCCCCCTCCTGCTGGGCCGCCCCCTCCACCACCGCCCTAGCAGCCGGCCGTCAGGCCAGTCGGCGCGATACAAGACGAGTTCCCAGATGAGCACGGAGCCTATGTGGTGTTCACCAGTGTGGCGGATGATCGGTGCAGCAGTCGCCAACAGCAGCAAGAAGTGATGCGGTTGCATCAAGCCCTCCAGAGTTCATGCATTGATCCGAGAAGCCTATCAGTTGGAGTAGAGCTGATCACCCAGAGGTGATGCCGAGTCCAGGCTGCTACGCCTTGGTCTTAAGCGCCACACTCGCCACAGATAGACGGGCCGCTCGCTTCTCGCGAGTACTGATAGACGGAGGCAACAGTATCAACATCCTGTACAAGGATACGATGGAGAAATTGGGAATCAACGAAGACAGCTTCAAAGCAGCCGGACTGTGTTCCACGGAATTGTTCCTGGCCTTTCCTGCTCGCCAATCGGCAAGATCCTGATAGATGTCCTCTTCGGAGACAAGGATCATTTCCGACGAGAGCCAGTCTGGTTTGAGGTGGTGGACCTTGAAAGCCCGTATCATGCACTGCTTGGCCGACCCGCCTTGGCCAAGTTTATGGCGGTCCCCCACTACGCCTACCTCAAGATGAAGATACCGAGTTCCAAGGGAATCCTAACCGTGTCCGGCGACTACAGGAAGTCGTCCGCTTGCATGGCCGAAAGCAGTCGGCTGGCCGAGTCGTTGGTGATCGCAGCTGAGAAACGGCTTCTTGATCGGGTCGTGGCGATGGCCGGCAAGCAGCCCGAGTTATCGACCGACCCCCAAGGAGTCGAAAGCAGAAGGATCATTCAAGCCGGCCAGAGAAACAAAGAAGATACCTTTGGACCCGGAGCACCCTGAGAGGTGCGCTGTCATGGGCACAGGCCTTGATAGCAAATAGGAAGGCGAGCTCGTCGATTTCCTCTGTGAGAATCGTGACATCTTCGCATGGTCCCCCAAGGACATGCCTGGTGTCCCGACGGAATTCGCCGAGCACAAATTACACGTTCGGTCTGATGTGAAGCCCGTCAGGCAGCCCTTGCACCGCCTGTCAGAAGAAAAAAGAAGAGTTGTCGGAGAAGAGATAGCCCGGCTCCTAGCAGCCGGCTTCATCATGGAAGTGTTTTTTCCGGAGTGGCTGGCAAACCCAGTACTGGTGCTGAAGAAGAACAAGCACTAGCGGATGTGCATCGATTACACGAGCCTCAACAAGGCCTGCCCCAAGGACCCATTTGCTCTGCCGAGAATCGATCAGGTGATAGACTCCACAGTCGGATGTGAGCTGTTGAGTTTCTTAGACGCATATTCAGGATATCACTAGATCAAGCTGAACCCGGCTGACAGACTGAAGACCGCCTTCATCACGCCGTTTGGAGCCTTCTGCTACCTGACCATGATGTTCGGTTTGAGAAACGCTGGCGCCACCTTTCAGCGCTGCATGCAGAAATGCCTCCTGAAGCAACTCGGCAGAAATGCCCACGTCTATGTGGATGACGTGGTGGTGAAGACGGAGAAGCGTGGAACCTTGCTGGAGGACCTCAAGGAGACATTTGAGAATCTGCGCCGATTCCAGATCAAGCTCAACCCAAAGAAGTGTGTTTTTGGGGTACCAGCCGGCCAGCTCCTCAGTTTCCTGGTCTTCGAACGCGGCATAGAGTGCAATCATGTGAAGATCAAGGCCATCGAGAGGATGGAAGCACCCAGACGACTGTTAGATGTGCAGAAGTTCACCGGCTGTTTGGCATCCATTAGCCGATTCATTAGTCGGCTGGGCGAGAAGGCTCTCCCCCTGTATCAGCTCAGTAAGAAGACCACCTTCTTTGAGTGGACTCCTAAGGCGGACGAGGCTTTTCTCCAACTAAAGAAGATGTTGACTACTCCCCCTGTGCTGGCGGCTCCGACTCCCAAAGAGCCCATGCTCCTATACATTGCCGCCACCAGCCGAGTAGTCAGCACAGTCATTGTAGTCGAGTGCAAGGAGGAAGGCAAGGCGCTACTTGTCTAGAGACTGGTATATTACTTGAGTGAGGTCCTGTCGACCTCCAAGAAGAACTACCCCCATTACCAGAAGATGTGCTACGGCGTGCATTTTGCCGCCAAGAAATTGAAGCCTTACTTCCAGGAGCATCCAATCACTATGGTCTGCACAGCTCCACTGCCCGAGATCATCGGAAGCCGAGACGCTTCTGGCCGGGTGGCCAAATGGGCCATCGACCTGGCCCCCTACACCATCTACTACGAGCCCCGCACCGCCATCAAGTCGCAAGCACTGGCCGACTTCCTCGTCGACTGGGCCGAGACCCAGTATATGCCGCCAGCGCCCGACTCCACCCATTGGCGGATGCACTTTGACGGCTCCAAGATGCGCACCGGCTTGGGAGCCGGCATCGTCCTCACTTCCCCCAAGGGCGACAAGATCAGATATGCGCTGCAGATCCACTTCACCGCCTCCAACAACGTGGCCGAGTACGAGGCGCTCATCCACGGGCTCCGGCTTGCCAAAGAACTTGGCATTCACCGGATCCTGTGTTATGGCGACTCTGACTTGGTGGTCCAACAATCATCTGGCGATTAGGACGCCAAGGATGCAAATATGGCGAGCTATCGTTTCCTCGTCCAGCAACTCAGCGGATACTTCGAGGGGTGCGAGTTCCTCCATGTGCCAAGGAACGACAACGACCAAGCAGACGCCTTGGCACGAATCGGCTCCACCCGCCAGGCAATACCATCTGGTGTCGCCCTCCGGCGCCTCCTCAAGCCTTCTATCAAGCCATCACCAGAATCAGATTCAATCTTTGTGCCGGCTCCGCCTGAGGAAGATGGATCTCCAAGAAACACACAGTCGAAGCCGGCCCGGGGACTTCAGAACCCGGCCCGGGGACTGCAGTGGCAAGATCGAAGACTCTAGAGCTCGGCCCGGGGACTGCTCCAGTCAGCCCCGAGACTTTGTCAAATCAGCAAGCGGCTGCGAACTCCAACCCGCCACCTCCCAGCCCGGCCGCCCTTATCCAAGTCGCACTAGTGGCAGTTGAAGAAATAGCAGCGCCTTCATGGGCCCAGCCCATCCTCAGATTCTTAGTAAACAGAGAGCTGCCAATAGATGAAATCTTGGCTCGGCAAGTGCAACGCCGAGCAGCAGCCTACACCATAGTCAACAGAGAGCTGGTCAGGCGCAGCGTTACCGGCGTCTTCCAACGCTGCGTCGAGCCAGAACGAGGCCAAGCAATCCTCAGAGACATCCGTGAAGGCGAGTGCGGTCACCACGCGGCCTCTAGGGCACTTGTCGCCAAAGCCTTCCGGCACGGTTTCTTCTGGCCAACCGCTCTGGAAGAGGCCAAAGAGTTAGTCCAAAAATGCAAGGGGTGCCAGATTTTCCGTTCCAAGCCACATCAGCCGGCTTCCGCACTCAAGACTATCCCCATCGCCTGGCCCTTTGCAGTCTGGGGCCTGGACATGGTGGGACCATTCAAGACGGCACGAGGTGGCTTGACTCACCTACTTGTCGCAGTAGACAAGTTCACCAAGTGGGTGGAGGTGAAACCCATCAAGAAGTTGAACGGTCCGACTGCAGTGACCTTCATCACTGACATCACAACTCGGTACGGCATCCCACACAGCATCATCACCGACAATAGCACAAATTTTGCCAAAGGCGCCTTGGCCCGTTTCTGCGCGACGCAGGGCATCCGACTGGACTTAGCGTCCGTTGCCCATCCGCAGTCAAACGGCCAGGTGGAGCGAGCGAACGGCCTCATCTTGTCCGGCATCAAGCCTCGACTCGTCGTACCGCTGGAGCGATCTGCCGGCTGTTGGCTTGAGGAGCTGCCAGCCGTCCTCTGGAGTCTGCGCACGACTCCAAACAAGTCAACCGGCTTCACACCTTTCTTCCTCGTCTATGGCGCCGAAGCCGTCATCCCAACGGACATAGAATTTGACTCCCCGCGAGTCACCATGTACACTGAGGAAGAAGCAGAAGAAGCACGTCAAGACGGTGTCGATCTGCTGGAAGAAGGCCGGCTGTTGGCACTCAGTCGATCCAGCATCTAGCAGCAGAGCCTGCGTCGATACTACAACAGGAAGGTCAGGCCAAGATCTTTCTAAGAAGGCGACCTTGTGCTCTGGCTGAATCAGCGAACAGCCGGCCAGCACAAGCTGTCCGCACCTTGGGAAGGCCCCTT
Source organism: Triticum dicoccoides (assembly GCF_002162155.2). Lineage (NCBI taxonomy): Eukaryota > Viridiplantae > Streptophyta > Magnoliopsida > Poales > Poaceae > Triticum > Triticum dicoccoides. The sequence continues at coordinate 269,052,924 of NC_041385.1, read as the reverse complement.
CATCATCAGCAAGGTGCTAGGGAACGACGCCTACTATCTGATCGACGCTCAGAAGCCCCGAGCGCGCAAGAGGGATGACTCCGGCAAAGAGATAGAGCGCCCGTGGAATGCAAATCTTCTTCGAACATTTTACAGTTGATGCAGTATGTATCACACTACCCCTTTGTATTAAAGTACTAAGACTATTGGGCCCCCCGAGACGAGCTCGGGGACTGCCCTTTTTGTTATTTGTACAATAAGAATTATGCCTCTGAGTACATTACTTTCATTGCAAGCCGCTTGGCACTGGGCTAGGCTAGTCGGCTCGGGGACTCGCCGCCTTGCGCTATGAGAGCTTCCCGCAGTCAGAAAAGTAGTGTGTGGTGCCCAATCTGCCTCCTGGCAGAGCCGCCGTTCGCTGAAGCGACTGTGAGGCGGGCAGGAGCGAGGAAGAGCGAGCGCCCACACGAAAAATGGCTAAGGACCTAAAGCACGAACATAGCGTAAGACGGCCTCCAGCATTTCTTAAGCGGAAAGCCGACTCATGGGTAGCCGGCTCGCCGTATTTATTAGCCTCTATTAAGAACGGCCGACTCTTGGGTAGTCGGCCTGTCACTTTCCATCCGACTTGCTAAAGAAACTCCAAACGGCCAAGTACTTGCCTTCCCAAAGTAGCCAATCACTTGACCCAGCGACAGTCCGCAGAGCGGCTGCCCGGGCAAGGCAGCGACTAAAGGAAGGCGGCAAAAGGAAAAGCCTAAAGAGCAGTAAGCAAGGAAAGACGGAAAGCAGATTAATATTTACATAGGCCCTTGGTCGAATCTTCGAATAGAAGTTCAAGATACACCCCGTGGGTGGAATTGTTCAAATCTAACAAAAGTTCTCGAAAGATTACTTAAAGACAGACAAGCAGAGGCGGAAATAGCAGCCTAGGAGGCGGCATCTGGGATTGGAGGATCGGAGGAGATGGCGGTGTCAGGCACCGGGGCAGCCGGCTGGGCGGTCTCGGTTTGATCGCCTCCGGCGGCAGTCGCCTTCTCTTGACGCGGCACGTTGCTGGAGGCGCGGTCGAGCTGAGGTTGGCCGCCTGCTCCGTCTTCTGGCACCTCCGCCTCGCCTTCGGCCTCCGCCTCATCCTCCTCCTCGGTGCTGGAGTCGATCAGCTCCGCCGAGTCCTCCCCATCTTCGGGTTCATCCCGAACCATTCTGCCGGCACTTCCTCGCCGCCTTCAGCCCGCTCGGGCACGAAGACACTGGTGTCCGTGTACTCGGCGATGGCCGCCGCACGCTCGATAAGGGCGCCCTCCACGGCCTCCAGCTCGGCCTGGGCTTCCGACCGGGACGCGGCCAGACGGTCCAGGTCCAGCCCTGGATACCACGCCTTGACGAACTCCAAGGCCCGGCGCGCTCCGGCTCGGGCCGAGGAGCCCTTCCAGGCCTCAAGACGGCCGGCAGCGACTTCCAGCCAGTCGGCGGTCCGACTGGCGGTGCGCAGAGCCGGCATGTCCGGCCACAAAGCGGCAACTGCCTGGGCGCCAGCACGCTGAAGCCGGCGCATCTGCCGGTGGGCCGGACGAAGATGGGCTTCAATGCTCAGGAGCTGTTCATCGACGGTTCGGGGGGCGTTGGCGGCGATCTCCTCACCATTTGCCCTTCGCGCCTCACGAGCAGCCTCGATGGCCAGAGGGACTGCCTGCGAGTGACCAGGGAAGAAGTCTGCCAAGACAAAAAGAAGCATGCCGAAAAATCAGAAGTCGGCCTAGCACATAGTCGGAAGCCCGAAGAAACGAAAGAAACGTACCATCCACAATATCCTCGATCTCGTGGAAGCCGGAGGTCAGCATCGTCTCCCGGTCAGTCCAGGAGGAGCGCTCGCTCTCGAACTCGGCCAGGAGAGCGGTTTCCTTCTTCTCGGCCTCGTCCTGCGCCTTCTTGAGCAGCTCCTTCTGCTCGGCCAACTGCGCTGCCAGCAGGTCGCGCTCCGTGGCGAGCTTGCCACACTCCTCCTCCTTGGCACGACGGGCGGTATTGGCCTCGCCCAGCTGCTCCTGAAGAATGGCGTTGGCTTCTGAAAAACGAAAGAGGAAACAAATGAGTCGTGAACAAAGAAGATCGATGGGAAGATCCAGCCCGACTGCTCAGCAGTCGGCCCGAATCTCGGGGACTACAGCCCGCATGTGCGCCAGCGCCCCCCCGCGAAGAAGAAGAACTCACTCTGGCTTTCCGACAAGTCGGCAGCCCGCTTGCTCAACTCCTCAACATTGCGGTTGAAGGCAGTGGCGCGGAGGTTGTGATACTCCTGCAGTAAGTCATTGAAGACAAAGTTAGTGTTCGGAACTCGCCAGAGGGAGTTCCGAACCGCCTGCTCAGCAGCCGGCCCGGAACTCGGGGATTACACCCAGTGGGTGCGCTGGTGCGCCCCCACAGAGAAAAACAAGAATCAAAAAGGAAAAGAAACTTACTCGGACTGCCATTCGCGTGGCCAGGTGCGCTCTGGTGCAGGCTTGAAGGGCGTCGCCTTCGGCCCGCAACTTCGCCTGGACTTCCAGGAGCAGTTGATTTAGTGGCCCATTGCCGCCTCCACGCACCCACCCGATGGGTCCAGCGCTTGTGGCCTCGGCGTCTAGGGCTGCCGAGCTGGCAGCGTCGGTCTCCCGAGGTCGCGGCGCCGAGGTCGCCCTCTCAAGATGGCGACGCGCCGGCGAGGCGACTTGGAGAAGCAGCCATGCCTCGGCCTCGTCCATGGCCGGCGGCTCCGACGGACCCACCGGCTGTTTGCCGTGCAGTCTCCCAGACGGCGGTGGAGGCGGCGGTGGCGGCACGAGAGTGTCTGACATGGAGGCCTCGCCGCTCACCTTCTCCACGACGGGGTTCTCGTGCCGGCTTCCCCGGTCTGCCCCCTGAACTCTGGAGGTGGCGGTGCAGACGATAGTGGGGGGACGAGCATCGCCGATCGGCGACCCGCGGCCTCCTCGGCATGCCATCTCGCCGCAAGGGCGGCTTCGGCATCATCCAGCTTCTTCTGGGCGAAGGCGGCCGCCCTATCGGCCTCCGCCTTCGCCAGACATTCGGCCTCCTCCTCCTCGCGCTTCTCCCGCACATTCCGCTCCATCGCCTCCCGGAGGTCGGCGGCGGGGTCGGGCTGCCGAGTATTGGCGGACATCTCTGCCGACCCCATGACGGAGGGGACGGCGACTCTCTCAAGGGAAAGAGGGGCCCTGAAGAAGAATAGAGGGAGTATATAACAAAAGACTCAGACAAGATTCAACGAGGGAAAATAAAAAATCATAAAGACTCACACAGAGACTAGCGGCGGCTTTCTCACTTCCCTTCGGAAGCGGTTGGCCTTCGCGGCCGCCTCCTCCTGTCTGGTCGCGGCGGCCGCCCCCTTGAACTTCTTCAATTTGCCGCCGGGCACGCTTGGCCCGGTGTGACGTCTCTTCGCGCCGCCTTGGCCGGCCGCGCCGGCGGAGGAGCCGGCGCCCGACGGGCCGATCTTCAGCTGTTGGTGCGGAGCGACTTCGCCTTCAGCGTCGTCGTCAGGCCAGTCGGCGAAGGTGACCGAGGGCCTAAAGTCGCCTTCTGCTCCTCCTCCCCCGCCTTCGGCGTCGGCTTCCATAACCGTCGCCCCCAAGTCGGGGTCGTCGACGTCGCTCTCCGCGCCGTCGGGAACATACTCGCGGGGCTGTCTCGTGGCGCCGGCGGCGGGCTGCATAAGAGGATTCTAGTTCAGAGGAGGCCAACAAGAGTTAGAAGCCGGAGTCGGCTGCGAAAAAAGACAAAACGATAGGGGGACGCGACTTACCACTGGTGGAGGATTGTCGCGCGAGTACGGCTCCTTGCCGAACTGCCAGTCCTCCTCGAACTCGCAGTGCGCGATGTAATTCACCATGTTTGCCACCTCCTTACGGGGCATCTCCTTGGTGCTCATCCGACTTGGGTCTCGGAGGCCGCTCATCTGACAGATCAGGTGAGGCCGGCCTTGGAGCGGGAGAACTCGGCGCGCCACGAAGGCGGCCAGCAAGTCGGCCCCGACGAGTCCCTCCGACTGCGTCAAGACTCGGAGTCGCGCTACGGCGGCGGCTCCGGCGGGAGTCAGCGTCTTGACTCGGTGGGACCAGCTGGGCAGCCTCCCAGTCAGGGGAGCGGCATTGTAAGGTGGCAAGTTGACCCAGTCACCATCGGAGGCGAGGTTCTTCATGTAGAAGTACGAGCGCTGCCACATCTTCACCGACTTGATCAGCATAATGGGAGGAAAGGGGTTGTCGGCCGTCGAGCGCCGCATCGCAATGAAGGCTCCGCACTGAGCCGGCACGCCGGCGATGTGTGTGCCGAGCTTAGAAGAGAAGAATTGTCCCCATAGCTCGATGGTGGGGAGAACGCTGAGGAAACCTTCGCACAGAGTGGCGAAGGCGGAGAGCAACACCATCGTGTTCGGAGTGAGGAGGTGCGGCTGAAGACTGTGGAACTCCAAGAACGAGGGGAAGAAGCCGCTTGCCGGCAGCCCCAGGACGCGCATGAGGTGCGAGCGGAAGATGACCCGCTCACCCTCTTCCGGCGCCGGCCGGATTTCCCCCTCCGGCACGGCGCGGGCGCGCACGAGGTCCGCGCTGGGGAGACGACGTGTCTGGCAGAGGAACTCGATGTGTTCCTCTTCTACCTCCGAGCCGTCCCATACGCCGGCACGCACGGCGGGGGCCGCGGCGGAGGAAGAGCTCATCGCCGCGGTATGGTGTGCTCTTGCTCGAACGGCGGAGGCTGGAGGGAGAGAAAGCAAGATGAGTCGGGGGAGCGGGGAAGAAGGGCGCGCGAGCTGTGCTGCTCCGCTTCCCCCCGCGTACTTATAGCCCTGCGGGCTGAGAAGACGAGGGGGCGGGCGTGGGATTAACTGCGCACGATGCCTCACGCCGCCCCATGATTTACCCCACGAAGTTACTGCGCGCAGTAACAACGTGGGAAAACCAATCGTCCCCGGCCGCAACGGATCCGTTCGTATGCCGAGGTGTGGTAGTGGCGGGCCCCGCCTGACGGCCCATCCCGTCGCGCGCGTGGGTAGGCAGACTGTTCTCCCCATGTGGCGCCACGCGACAGGACCGCCCTGATGGCTGTGGAGAAGCGTATCAGGCACGCCGCCTGGTTTCCCGCCGCGACTTCCGAGCTTCGGCTCTCCACTAAACCTCTGACTTTCGACAGTCGGCCCAAGGGAACACGGTAGCCGAGTTCCAGAGTCTGCACTTTGAAGATTGAAACTGTTGAAGCCCCCCAATGCAGCGACCGCAGGGCTTCACCAGCTTTGGGGACTACTGTCGGAGTTATGGGCCACGGGTAGGCAAACCCGAGGCCCAAGACGTTTCAAGACATCGGGGCAGGCGCGCCCCTTAGGCCGAGTCCCAGGAGCGACTCCAAAATATGCCGAGTCCCAGACGGCGACTCCTAGATAAGCCGACTCCAAGCTGGCGACCTCTAGAGAGGCCGACTATGGAGAGTCGGCCCAAGACTCCTCCTTCATCTCGAAGTACGACGCGGGGTACGGTCACGGCATGGCCGTTCCCCCCTGCTTACGAAGGGCTGGCATGGCTACAGTGAGCCGTATCGCTGAAAGATCTCCGGCGAGATACGGCACTGTTGCCATGCCTGCCCTGACCTCAGCCACAGTGCGCAGTACACTGTGCCCACGACGCCGGCCTATATGACCCGAAGGCGGCGGGGCCGCCTGTCAGCGGGTGGGCCGAAGGCGGCCTGGGCAACCCGAAGAAGGACCTGTAGGAGTCGGCCTCCCTGGAGTCGGCCGACTCCCCCTCGGGCCCCACGAGCCATTAACCAGATAAGATGGGGAATGGTGACAGTGATCACCCGATAGACGGCGGCACTGTTGCCACGACCCGATGATCGAGCCTGTGTCATCAAGGGTGCCGCTACAGTATCAAGCCTGTCCGCGGGGCCCGCCAGTCGGTGGGCCCCAGAAGCCGGCGGGAAGGACGGCGGCCTGAGAGACAGATGGCTGGGACCTGCACCCAGCCGGATTACTATTGTACCCCTGGGGGGTAGGCCTATATAAACCCCCCGGGGCACCCATGCAAAGGGTTCGGACCTAGAGAGAGAGAGATAGACCAGATAGCCCAGGGAGGAGAGAGCTGGCCTTGCCCTCTCCTGCCTCCCGAAACAGCTCCAGGAGCATCGTTGTAGCCACTTTGCCTTAGTGATCATGCGGAGCCCCCGCAGAGCAGCAGTAGGGGTGTTATCTCCTAGGAGAGCCCTGAAGCTGGGTAAGTTCCGCCGGCGTGTATGTCTTCGCCTCATCCCGCTTCCAGGCACCGGCGACGTTCTACTCGCTCCCACCATGATAAGCCATCCTTTGGCATATGTCGTACCCAACCCCCGACACTGCGTAAACCTTTCTTACTGTCTCTTGTTGATACACATCCCCTGGTTTCTTACTATAACGAAGGAGGAGGCTGGCATTTTGGCATAGGCCACGTCAGAATTTTGCGCGTACCTGGACACCAGGGGCTTACTACAAAGGGCGTCGTTCTGCCCGTTTTCATAAAGACCGAATACCTCAGGGAGTGTTCGGCATCTCGAGTTAGGCCTTATATGTATCAGCTCCGAATCATGTCTTTGGTAAAATATTGGGTTTGCGCGGCTCCTGTGTTTTGCTGCCTTATGTTCTGCTCTATCGGCTAATGCGGCACCAGGAGAACTACTACGATTGTGCCCCATTTCGGCCAGGCGAGCACCTCAGTAGAGAAAGCCGAAAAGTGACTATCATGATGTAGCGTGAGACTGGTCAACCACTCGATGACCCATCGGAATCTATAGGATTCCTCCGCATTGACGAAGGGTCGTTTCCCGGTCAGGCACATATGCGCCCCGAATTCGGGTGAGCGCGGTGCCCCTAGGGGCTATATCGTAGCCCCATTGTCAAACTCCTATGGCTAAGTGAAAGTGATAAAGCATTATAGTCCGGTTGCCTAGTTTGCTACACTACCACCTCCTTTATAGAACCAAGACGTTGGGTCAAGTGTGAAAATGCGCCTTTTGCAAACACCCCCGCATTATATGCCTGAGGGCTGAAGCCGAAGACTGCCATCTTGCAGGTTATATACACATATACATTAACGGCCACACAGGAGGTATTTTAATTCTTGAAAGCACAAGTATAAAAAGCTTTTATATTTCATCGAAACATTGTTTCACAATAAATACATGTTATTAGAACATAATATCCTTCGAGCACTGCGTCTCTATTAAACGAGCGCCCTGCAGAACTTCCTGAAAATAGTGCTCGACAGGTACTCGGCTTGCGTCCGAATCTTGGGTTGCAACATCGGTGGCCTTCATCCCTGCCCAGCATGTCTTGACACGGGCAAGAGCCATCCGCGCACCCTCTATGCATGCCGACCTCCTCATTGCATTGATATGCGGCACCGCACCAAGGAACTGCTGCACCAAGCCAAAATAACTCTTCGGCTCAGGCCTCTTCGGCCACAAAAGATTCACGACATCCTTCATGGCAAGTCCGGATAACCTATTTAGCTCCGCCCATTCGGCCAAGCGATCGGTTAATGAAAGTGGGCGCTCTGGATTATGGAACTGCAACCAAAAAACCTTTCCTGTTTCGTGATCCTCTTGATCTCTGAAGTGTTCGGCCGCGTCCGCCGCACTTGCCGCCAAATCCAGATAAGCATCTTCCACACTCCACAGCCGGTCCAACTGAGCATAATTAGGATCTAGGAATTTCCTCCGTAGCAGAAAGGGCTTTCCAGCCGCGATCTCTCCGGCCTGACGCAGCTCCTCCTTCATAGCTCTCACCGCAGAGCGAGCATCCTTGGCCTCGGCAGTGGCCTTCTTCAGGTCCTCTCGTACCACCCGATCTTCTTCTTCAAGAAGCTTGCAGCGGTCGGCAGCATTCTTCAACTCCACGGCCATCTCAGCCATCTCCTTCTTGCTTCGGCAGTGAACAACATGTTCGGCTTTTAGCTCTTCGGCCGCCTTTAAGGCAGCCGCGTCACTCTTTCTGGCCTGCTCCTTGGCCTGGGCGAGCTCCGCCCGCAGGTTCTCCATGGCAGCGGCACCATCTGCGTCAAGCATACTGGTTGTAAGGCACGGGCGTCAATGTCACGCCCAATATGCGATACTATCCTAAAGAGACTCGAAGGTCCCACCAAGGATAGAACCGCATATTGAAACGCTTTTGCAAGGTGGATATCATTACATCAACATTACATAATAGATGGGGATACATACAAGAGGCATACAATGCCACACGAATACAACATCACAATACATGAGAACAACATCCGACTATGGATGAAACACAAACAGAAGGTCAAACGACATCCACCCTGCTAGCCCAAGTTGCCGACCTGGAACCTATCCCCTGATCGAAGAAGAAGCAGAAGAAGAACTCCAAAACAGGTAAACATCGCTCTCGCGTCATGATCATCGCATAACCTGTACCTGCAACTGTTGTTGTAGTAATCTGTGAGCCACGAGGACTCAGCAATCCCATTACCATGGGTATCAAGACTAGCAAAGCTTAAGGGAAAGGAAGGGGGTAAAGTGGTGAGGTTGCAGCAGCGACTAAGCATATATGGTGGCTAACATACGCAAATAAGAGCGAGAAGAGAGCAAAAGGAATAGTCGTGAAGCTAGCAATGATCAAGAAGTGATCCTGAACTCCTACTTACGTCAAACATAACCCAAAAACCGTGTTCACTTCCCGGACTCCACCGAAAAGAGACCATCACGGCTACACACGCGGTTGATGCGTTTTAATTCGGATCTGGTGTTAAGTTATCTACAACCGGACATTAACAAATTCCCATCTGCCCATAACCACGGGCACGGCTTTAGAAAGTTTATACCCTGCAGGGGTGTCCCAACTGCTCAATGAAGGATATACCTTCTCCCAGGAAGACCCGATCAGACTCGGAATCCCGGTTTACAAGACATTTTGACAATGGTAAAACAAGACCAGCAAAGCTGCCCGAATGTGCCGACAAATCCTGATAGGAGCTGCACATATCTCGTTCTCAGGGCACACCGGATTGTCCAAACTTCCGGTAGGCCATCCTAGAGTTGCCCCTGGTGGCCACCGGCGACTGACAGGTTGGACCAACACTCACGACGAGCACTGGCCCGGAGGGGTAAATAAAGATGACCCTCGGGCTCCGGAAACCCAAGGGAAAAAGGGCTAGGTGAGGCAAATGGTAAAACCAAGGTTGGGCCTTGCTGGAGGAGTTTTATTCAAAGCGAACTGTCAAGGGGGTCCCATAAATCACCCAACCGCGTAAGGAACGCAAAATCCGGGAACATAACACCGGTATGACGGAAACTATGGCGGCAAGAGTGGAACAAAACACCAGGCATAAGGCCGAGTCTTCCATCCTTTACCAAGTATATAGATGCATTAATTAAACAAGAGATATTGTGATATCCCAACATAATCCTGTCCACCATGGGGCAATCTTCAACTTCACTTGTAACTAACAACGCTATAAGAGGGGTTGAGCGAAGCGGTAACATAGCCAAACAATGGTTTGCTAGTAAGGGTGTCAAAGGTTAGAGGTTCATGGCAATTTGGGAGGCTTGAAGAGCAATTGATAGGTAGCACAGCAAAGCGATAGAACGAAGCAACTAGCATAGCAATGATAGTAGTGATATCCAGGGTAGCGGTCATCTTGCCTGAAATCCCACTAGGAAGAAGAACGAGTCCATGAAGAAGATGAAGCCATGAAGATGAACCAAGCGTAGACGAACGAATCCTCATGATCGCAACGAAACAGGAACTATCGAGAAGAAGCACACAACATGGTAAACACACCACACATGAACAAGGCATGATGCACAACAAGCATGATGCATGACAAAGCTACAGTAAGCTACTCATGGAAAGAGATGATGCAAACAAGAGCAACACATCAAGGCAAGTTTAAATGAGGTCGGGAACAACATATAACAATTCCGGTAAGTCCTCATATGCAAGTTTCGAAATTGGTCCAGATCTGAATAAGCCTTATGTTCAAGTTGTTAAACAACAAGTGAAAATGCACCATGATGATCTACACGAGATTCTAGTCAAGTTACATATATAGTTCATTAGATTTGGAGCTACGGCCTAGAAGATATGAGCAAAACAAGTTAAACATGGCATTGATGCAAAATGCATACAAACATCAAGAAAACACCTCAAAACATGGATGCAACATGATAATATGAAGCTACATGCAAAATCAAGCAAGTTTCATATAGAGCACACTCAAAATGGAGCAACAGTTCAACACATACACTCCAAACATGATATAACAACAATCTGTCCAAAACAGCAATAGGCATATTGCAAGCATCAAAACAACATGCTACATTACCACAATATAAAAACAAAAGGCATGTACATGATGTACGGGTAAAGCATAACAAAACATGAACACTGAGCTATCTCCAGAAATCACTAGATCATGCTCAAACACACATGGCAAGATTGCAAATAATAACAGTTTCAGACTTTGCAGAAATAACATCAGGTTGCAGTGTTCAGAGCTATCAAACAACATGTTACAGGAACTTGTCATGGTAAACAAAGGCATGGCATGATACTACTAAATGCATAGAACAAAAGTCCTTTACTGACCGTGAGCCAAAAAGGATCAGAAGATATGATGGGACCCATGTAAACATGGCAAGTAATATGACAGATGCAAACATGGCAGGAACAACGATAAGTAGGCATGTTGGTGAGCTTGTACCACTCACCACAGAGCAATACATGGCATGGCAAGGCAACCAACAGTTAGAATACAAGTTTATGAAGCTAAGCATGGAAAGAACAAGTTCATATGGTGCATGGGTCACTAGCAAAGCTCATGGCAAAACTGAACTTAATGTTAACAGGCTGACAGCAACAATATTTAGCAATTTGACAACAAGATTACAACAAGCTACAGCAGGCTATAAATGCAACCAGGGGCATGGATGGATAGAGCATGACATGTATAACAAAACATCTTTAGTGAACATCTCCAGATTATGCATAGAATGACTTGTAGCAGCAGGTTTACATAGCAACAAAATATAACAGAAACAGACAAGCAAAACAGAAACAACAAGTACCCTACTTAACAAGCTCGATGCACTCACTACAAGACCCACAAAAATACATGGATTGCACCTATGTAAAGATGGCATGACGTAGTTCAAAACACATGTAGAGATCAACCTCATAGGATGCACACATCAATCATGGCAAAAATGACAAATGAGCAAGTTCTGTTAACAGACAGCAGACAACATTATATAGCACTCTTGCAACGATGATTCAAGCATCAAGATGACCTCAAACGAAGATGGCACAATGGAACAAAATTAAGAGCACATCATGATGAACATTTTGACATATCACACGCACAAAACGGAGCAGTATGCAGAGAGTTATGGCATGTTGAATAGGGCATGAAAATATGAAAAATATCAGGGACTTACGCGTTTCCGGGGTCAACCTTCGGATCTGCATGGATATCGATGCGGCGGCTGATCTCGCCGGAACTTCGCCGGATTTGGAGGAGAGGCGGCCGGCGAGGTCGGGGAAGCTCGCCAGAGGAGGGGACGGCTGGATCCGGCCCTCCCGTGGCCGGATCTGGCCGGGGGCGAAGGAGAGGAGGTGCGGGGGCGAGGGGCGGCGACGCGGACCACGGCGGCTCTGGCCAGCGGTGGCTCGGGCAACCGGCGGCGGGGCGGGGTGCGGTGGCCGGCGCGGTCGGCGGAAGGAGGCGCCGC
>NC_041385.1:268993810-269040813 GCF_002162155.2 Triticum dicoccoides | reverse complement strand
GAGGCGGTGGAGGCGGCAGCCGCGATGGCGGGCGGCGGCGGCCCAGGCCGGCGCGGTCGGCGGGGCAGGCGCGGTCGGGCGGCGGAGGTTGCTGGCGCCGGACGGCGAGGGCGCCGGCGGCGGGGTCGGGCACAGAGGCGAGGCGGAGCCGGCGCGGGTTGACCCGGGCCCCAAATGGGCTCGTGCGGGCCACAGATGGGCCTGCAGGGCCGGTGGCGGCGCGCGGTGGGAGGCAGCGGCGGGGGTGACGTGGCAGCATGGGATTAACCGGGGCAACTGCGCAGACGTGTCCAGTGGCGGGGTGGACGCGTCCGGCGGCGGGAGGAGCAGGGCTAGGGTTTGGACTGCGAAAAAAATGGACAAGGAGGACGTTTTTATAGATAGAGGGAGCTAGAGGACTCCAAATGAGGCACAGTTTTCGCCCACACGATCGTGATCGAATGGCGGAGAGCATGGAGGGGAGTTTGCTGGGTTTTAGGACAGTTTGGAAGGGGTGTTGGGCTGCAACACAAAAGAGGTTTTTACGGTTACCCGGTTAACCGTTGGAGTATCAAACGACCTCCAAATGGCACAAAACATGACAGGCGGTTTACCGGTGCTATACCAAGGCCACTTGGCAAACCTCGGTCCATTCCGAGAACGTTTAACACTCACTCACAACAAGAGGCAAAATGGGGACGCTGGAGGACATAGGAGTGCTGGATTGCAAAACGGACAACGGGAAAAAAGCTCGGATGCATGAGACGAACACATATGCAATGCAATGCACATGATGACATGACGAAATGCAACACGCAAGCAAATGACATGGCAAAGAAAGAAGGCGAATAACTGGCAGACACCTAGCGCATCGGATCCGGGGCGTTACAGTCAAGCTCCCTTACCAGGTGTCCGCGGAGAAATTGCATACCCTGTGACTCGTCAAGTCGCCTATTGACAAGCGTGATGTCGACATCCGCCATGTCAAGTTGCCGCTTTAGTTCGGCAAATTCATCAGTCCAGCCAGCCACCGGACCCTTCGCCACCTGCATAGGAAGGGCGACACATTATACCTGGGATTATGATGCTCGGCGCGCTGTCATTTTTGACAACACACCGAGCCTCAGGGGCTACTATCTACACAGGGCGCATTTTATATGTGGAACTGTCAGAAGGTACATCATTTTGCGTACCTCAAAACCTGTCAGTAAACTTCTGACAGATTCATGCAATCCGCTCTCAGCGGATGAAATCCTTTCAATCACCGTACTCATTAACACACGGTGATCTTCTGAGATAAACGCTCGCCCGAGCAGATCCTTCAGCTCCTCCGACTATACACCATATGGTGCCAGACTCGTCCGATAGCCTTTTTCGAAGGCCGGACGCGGAGGGCTTTGAGGGGACATATGACAACCTTCTGGCGCTGCCGGACTCGGAGAAACCCACCGTGACGACACCTCAGGGTCGTCTGCCTCGTAATACGGTATGGCAGGGGGAGGCGTTTCGCTCTCTATCATCTCCGGATGAAGATCCCCTGAAGATGAGCGCTCCTGAGAAGGGCTGAGATCCAAACTACAAGGTAAAATTTCGGTTATCAGAAATAGGGCAGGGATATCCTTTATTTTAATAAAAACTCCCCTTTCTACTTATGGCTTGGTGGAGGCTGATCCCCTTGGGGGCTGAGGGAGTCCTGGACTACGGGGTGTCCGGATAGCCGAACTATCATCATCAGCCGGACTCCAAGACTATGAAGATACAAGATTGAAGACTTCGTCCCGTGTCCGGATGGGACTTTCCTTGGCGTGGAAGGCAAGCTTGGCGATACGGATATGTAGATCTCCTACCATTGTAACCGACTCTGTTTAACCCTAGCCCTCTCCGGTGTCTATATAAACCGGATGCCTTTAGTCCGTAGGATGAACAACAATCATACCATAGGCTAGCTTCTAGGGTTTAGCCTCCTTGATCTCGTGGTAGATCTACTCTTGTAACACGCATCATCAATATTAATCAAGCAGGACATAGGGTTTTACCTCCATCAAGAGGGCCCGAACCTGGGTAAAACATCGTGTCCCTTGTCTCCTGTTACCATCCGCCTAGACGCACAGTTCGGGACCCCCTACCCGAGATCCGCCGGTTTTGACACCGACATTGGTGCTTTCATTGAGAGTTCCTCTGTGTCGTCGCAATCAGGAAGGATGCCTGTTCCCGTCTTTAAAGATGGCGCCGTCGTCAAGGGAGCCTTGGACGCCGGCCAAACTATCCGGCTAGGTGCTTTTCTTATGACCGCCTGTTCGGCCACCGCTCCGACGGTGACCTCTCAGGTAATCAAAAGCGATCTTCATGTCAGCTCGGAATTCGCCGAGCAGTTAGATCCGATTGAGCTCTCCTCCGTAAACGAGCTCTTGGATCGCATCGCCGCCCTGGGAGTCGCTACAGACTACGATCAGATTGGGCTTAAAACCGATCTAAGAGAAATTAACTCTCCCCAGGCTACCCACCACATTGTTGTGGTAGAGGAACAATGCGGCGACTCTTCTTCTATGTCGAAAACCAACTATGTCCGGATTCCCGATCCCTCCATGCCGGATTCCCGCGGAGGGACGGACGCCAATCAAATACTGAACCTAAAGTCAAGCATCGGACCAGATTCGTTGGAAAGCATCCAACAAACCAAGCTTCCAAATCCGGAAGCTTCTTGGCCTTTGAGCCTCAGATCGGGCGGGGTTCCGAACTTAATTCCACCCGCCCACCCAAACATAAGCTATCTATCTCAAATACGGCAAGAGCCCGATGAAACAGTACATCATTACTGGGCCAGATTCCTCCTGGTTATGAATAGGATAAAGGACTGCCGTGAAGAAAGCGCGATTTCAATTTTCTGCAACAATTGCACGGACAAGGGAATCATAAACGCCATCAGTCGTTGCGAAGTTACACGCTTCGCCGACCTAGCGACCATTGTACAAAAATACTGTGTGATGGAGAGTGCCTGGAAAACCGAAACTAGGTTCTGGGACAATCCGGCCCTGAATACAACCCCAGTCCGAAATAAAAGAGTGCGTCATACTCAAGCACCTAGGTTAAAAACCAAAAAGCAAAAACCCCCTAAAGGGTACGGAACCGTACTGGAGGGATGGCTCAACGGACCCTGCAAGATCCACAGTACGGAGGGCGCCACTCCAATACATAGCCTTCGAGCATCTTGGATACTACGGCAGGTGGCCAAAAGTGGCGAAGGCTTTTTAGCCTCGGGCAACCAGCCCAGCAGTACCAGTACAGTATTAACAGTCTTCGAGACTTTCGCATCAAATAACATGCGGAAACGAACAATCCGCAGCCTCGCCGAAGTCTACCAAGTAGCAACAGCAAATCCATGGAGCGACACGGCTATCACCTTCAATGCCAGCGACGAACCTAAATTCCGAACAGCTAGAGCACCAGCCGCATTGGTCCTCAGTCCGATAGTGGACGGCTTTCGTCTTACCAAGGTACTCATGGATGGCGGCAGCGGATTAAACCTCATCTACGAAGAAACCCTTCAAAAAATGGAAATTGACTGGAGCCGCATTGAGCGAAGCAGCACAACCTTCAAGGGAATAATCCCTAGTCGAGAAGTACGCTGCACAGGAAAAATCACGCTAGATGTAGTGTTCGGCTCGCCGGACAATTACAGGTCCGAAGAGGTCACATTCCAAGTGGCCCCATTCGGCAGCGGATATCACGCCTTGTTAGGGCGAGAGGCATTCACAATCTTCCAAGCTATACCCCATTATGGGTACATGAAGCTCAAAAAGCCCAGACCCAATGGAATAATCACTCTCGCCAGTGATCCAGAAACAGCACTCCTCGCTGAAAATAAGACAGCCGCACTGGCCCTAGAGGCATTATCCGAAGCCTTAGCGGCATTGGAACTAACTGCGCTGCGCTCCACGGTGAATAGGGACGATGTGATACTCGATAAGAGGTCCAAGTCCACCTCTTTTAAACCAGCAGACGAAATAGTCAAATTCTAGGTCCATCCAACGGACCCCACAAAGACGGCCTCCATTGGGGCACAATTAAATCCTGATGTAGAAGCCGCGCTACGAGAATTCCTTCGGGAAAATTGGGACATTTTTGCCTGGCACCCTTCAGACATGCCAGGAATCCCACGCAGGCTGGCAGAGCACAGCCTAAATATCCTAAAAGGATTCAAGCCAGTCAAACAGGCTCTTCGGCGATTTTCCGAACCCAAAAGACAGGCAATGGTAGAGGAGCTAGCCAAACTCTTAGAAGCCGGATTCATCAGAGATATCAAACATCCGGACTGGCTAGCCAACCTAGTAATGGTACTAAAAAAGGACAAATCCTGGCGCCTTTGTGTCGATTTCAAAGACCTTAACAAGGCCTCTCCAAAGGACCCCTTCCCTCTCCCTCGCATCGACCAAATCATCGATGCTACCACAGGGCACGATTCATTGTGCTTCCTCAATGCATACTCCAGATACCATCAAATCAAGATGGCGGAAAAATACAAGGCTGCAACGACATTTATTACTCCATACGGACCATTCTGCTTCAACACAATGCCCTTCGGACTCAAAAACGCCGGCGCAACATATCAGCGCATGATTCAGACATGTCTGGCCACCCAGATAGGCAAAAGAGTCGAGGCATATGTAGACGATGTGGTCGTCAAGACCAAACACGTCGAAACTCTAGTAGACGACTTGAGGGTGACATTCGACAACCTCCGAGCATATGACATTAAGCTCAACTCGGAAAAATGTGTTTTCCGCGTACCAGCCGGAAAGCTCTTGGGCTTCATTGTATCCGGTAGAGGAATTGAGGCAAACCCAGCCAAGATCTGAGCTCTGTCACAATTGGATATCCCAAAAGACCTCAAGCAAATACAAAAGCTAACCGGATGCATGGCGGCTCTAAGCCGCTTCATCTCCCGTTTGGGAGAAAAGGCACTGCCCCTCTATCGCCTCCTCCGGCGCACCGAACATTTCGAATGGACGGATGCTGCCACGGCCAGACTCGAAGAAATTAAAGCCGTATTGGCAACAAATCCGGTCCTGGCCGCACCCAACCTGGGCGAACCAATGTTATTATATATCGCAGCAACACATCAAGTTGTCAGCGCGGTACTCGTCGTCGAACGAGAAACAGAAGGGCACAAATTCCCTCTTCAAAAACTAGTGTACTACGTATCCACTGTCTTAACCCCATGCAAGTCCCGATACCCACACTATGAAAAGATAGCGTACGCGGTGTTCATGGCATCCCGGAAGCTGCGACACTACTTTCAAGAGTGTTCCATAACGGTGGCCTCCGAAGTACCTCTCAACGACATTATAAACAATCGCGATGCGATGGGCAGGATTGAAAAATGGGCCATTGAGCTCTTACCATTTGATATAACCTACAAACCACGGCGAGCTATCAAGTCGCAAGTTCTGGCTGACTTCATCGCCGAATGGACCGAAGCCAAACTCCCTAAAGAGTACGGCGCATACTCCAATTGGATCATGCATTTCGACGGCTCCAAAATGTTGGCTGGCTTGGGAGCTGGCGTCGTCCTGACGTCCCCAACCGGAGACACAGTCCAATACGTGCTTCAAATAATGTACACAGACTCCAACAACGCAGCCGAATACGAGGCCCCTCTACATGGCCTCTGGATGGCAATCTCCATGGGTATTCAACGCCTAGAGGTGCGCGGGGATTCAAACCTCGCAATATCCCAAGTAAATGGAGACTTTGACGCCAAGGATCCGAAAATGGCAGCCTACCGAAACGCTATCCTAAAAATGTCAGCCCGGTTCGACGGACTCGAATTCCACCATGTAGCCCGGGATAATAACCAGGCAGCAGACATGTTGGCACGCATCGGCGCTAAACGTGACGCCGTCCCTCCAAACATCTTCCTGGAACGGCTCTTTAAGCCATCCGTATTATGGGAAGAGTAGTCCGGAAATAACAATCCGGAACCAACTGCATCACCTAACGCAGAACATTCTGACACAATCGGTGGCCTAGCCAATGAAATAATAGATTCAGCCCATGAAATACTGGCAGTAATTGCCCCGTGGACGGAACCATTCCTAGCCTACCTAATCCGGCAGGAACTTCCCGAAGACCAAAATGAGGCCCGCTGCATAGTTTGGCGATCTAAAGCCTACAAGGTCCATGAGGGAGAACTTTATAAGAAAAGCACAACCGGAGTCCTTCAAAGGTGTATCTCCGAAGAGGAAGGGCGAAATCTCCTGGCTGAAATTCACGCCAAACTTGGCGGGCACAACGCCGCCGCCCGGGCCCTTGTAGGCAAGGCCTTCCGTACAGGATTTTATTGGCCGACCGCCCGGGAAGATGCTCAGGACTTAGTCCAATGATGCGGTTGCCAGCTCTTTGCTAATCAGAGACACATGCCACCCACCGCCCTCAAAACTATACCCATTACTTGGCCGTTCGCGGTCTGGGGGCTTGACATGGTTGGACCCCTTAAAGGGGGAACCCACAAGCACAAATACTTATTGGTCATGGTGGATAAATTCACCAAATGGATAGAGGCCAAGCCGGTTAAAACGGCAGAATCCGGACCTGTGATAGACTTCATATCCGGGGTAGTACACCGTTTTGGCGTCCCCCACAGCATCATCACTGATAACGGCATGAATTTCACGGCCGACGAGGTTAAACTCTGGTGCAAAAACATGGGCATCAAGCTCGACTACGCTTCAGTCTACCACCCTCAAACTAATGGTCAAGTGGAACGGGCAAATGGTCTCATCATGAGCGGCATTAAACCCAGATTAGTGCGGTCCCTCACGGAATCTAACACGCACTGGGTAGAGGAGCTCGACTCCGTACTCTGGGGGCTGCGGACCACGCCAAACCGCACAACCGGATTCACACCATTTTTTATGGTATACGGCGCTGAGGCAGTTTTGCCCTGCGATATAATTCATGACTCACCTCGCGTGCGCATGTACGAGGAAAGAGAAGCTGAGTTGGATCGGCAGGACAGTTTGGACGCTTTAGAGGAGGAGCGCGACATGGCAAAATCCTGTTCCGCATTCTATCAACAGCAGGCTCGAAGATATCAAAGCAGAGAAGTACGGGCTAAAACTTACAATGTTGGCGAGCTAGTTCTACGCCTGCCGGATAAGAAAAAGGACAAACTTAAGCCCAAATGGGAAGGTCCCTTCATCATCGACCAAGTCCTTACCGGCGGTGCATACCGTCTACGCAACACATCTGACAACCGACTCGAGCCAAACCCATGGAACATAGCCCGTCTCCGAAGATTTTACGCCTAGCGCCGGACTCATGGTTCGTCTCCTTCCTCTGTCCACCTTTCATGTTTTTTCGTTGTCTTTGTTTTCCCACCTTTTTTCTCCCTCTTTCAGTACAAACCTCTTGAGGGTTAATCTGCGCTTTATTCGCACTCACTTGATGTGCTACTCGCACTCGTTATACCTGGGGGCTTCTTTAACAGAAGCTTATTTATATGGGCTTCATGCCCACAACATGTGTCACACTTCCGCATGTACCTTTTGATCACCATTATATGCATCGATATGACTTAAGTTTTGGCCAAGCCGAGTTGCCTGGCTCCTGTGCTTACCCCTACGTTCCCGATTGTTTGACTAGGAGGTAAAGGGAGCACCTCTGCGATTGTTACTGCCGGGTCAGCCGGATGTGTACCTCAGACTGGGTGAAGCCAAAGGCTAGCGTTCTTAAGGCAATATTCGGTCGGTGACCTGAAAGATGATTTATTACTTACTTATTTATCTGCCCCCAGATGCTTTTTCTGCTATTTTCGCAGTCCGGACATGCACTTTAGGGCATGCCTCCCAGGGAAAGGAACCCTTAACGGAACTATTCTCCCTGGAAGATGTTTCTTAATAACCATGTAATATAACATAGCTAGTTGGGCACTTGTCTGATAAAGCAATTATGACCCCTATGCCTTGTCTCCATGCATGCCCCAGTTCTTTTATAACCGTCAGGGTATTCGGACACACTCCGGACTGTTGGGTCCCGAGGTTGAAGCGAAAAGGTCCGCAAAGGCAAACGATCTACAATCCGGCTAGAAGGCGTTTTACATGTCATTTTAAAGTTACATCGTCAAACTGACTGATTGTACTCCTCTTCAATCCCATCTAACAGGCTGTCTAATTTATAGTCCTGTTGGGAATATTTCGCGGCCAGCTCTACTTGGCCGTACATCAAGCTCACAGGGATCTCCTTCCCCTCAGGCCCCACAGGTCCGACCTCGGCCACGTGGTTTGGGTCAGCTTTCGGGTACCGCATCTTCACCATGGCCCAGGCCTCCCTGGCGCCTTGACGGCAGGCCGATATCTTCCACAAACGGAGATGTCGCCGTACTCCCTGAAGCTTGTCAGCAAGCCCTCCAAGGCCCTCAGGTAGGGAGACGGAAGGCCATAAGGCCTGAACGACGCCACTCATCGCCTGCCGAACACGTTCAAGCAGTTGCACCAGCTAGGGAAGTTGGTCACCCGTTGAACCGGGCATTTCCTCCATAGGGCGACCTGTGAGCACACCTACAGACATATTTCTGTCAACCGACCTCCTCGCCGAACTCTTCTTTTCAAAAGAGTTTGTTGAAGCACTTACTATAGATGTCGCGTCGAAGCCGCTGATTCTCCTTCAAGGAGCCAGACAGCTGGGCCCGAACACCTTTTAGCTCTTCTCCAAGTTGGGAGTGGGCATCTTGGAGTTTGTTCCTCTCCTGTTGCACCTTCATAAGCACCCTCTCGCCGGCCTTCAACTGGCGCAGTAACTGTTGCTTGTCCGGATCAAGTCCGGCAACATCTGCAATATTATTTTCAGATTTATACGCACGCCGCACGCCATAAAACATTTTTGAAATATGTGTTACCGGAGGGGGTCCCTGTGTCTCCTCCCGCGGCAGTCAGTGCGGCCTCAAGTTGGGCCTTGCACTCTTGAAGCTCCTGGGACAGGTGGGTATTCTTCTCCATAAGATCCTGCATAATAAATGATCCTTAAATTAGTTATTTTAACTATTTTAAGTCTCGGGGGCTACTGGCATATATAACTATTAAAATTACTTACCCGTATGTCCTTTACATACTGCTTCGTGGCTCTGGTTAAACCATCTTGAGCAGCACGGAGGTGCGCGTCTCCCGCATTAAAGGCATTTAACGCCTCAGGGGAGAAACACGCGTCACGAAGAACTGTACGACGGCGCCTGTGATTCATGGCGCTCTCCACCTCAGACCTGGTGGCGGATAACCTGTCGGCATCCTCCGTTGGAGGAGCATCCGGCTCGTGCCTTGCGCTCGCCTCCCCCTCCGGACCAGGCGTTGGAGCCTGGCTGGCGGAGGCTTGGTGGACATCCTCTCCAGACTCAGTTCGGCGAGCGCTCTTTCTCCTGGAAGAATCATGAGCATTAATATGCCTCCCAAGAGTCTTTCCTTTAAAGGACAATGGTGCACCATACCTTTGCGGCGACGTTTCGATTTGCGCCGCACTCCTCTTCCGCCTGCTAGGCCGCACTGACCTCGTTTGGTCAGTCGCCGCGGGCTCGGCTTCCTATCGTAAAGGCACCTCCCGCCGAGCACAATTGGTGCACGGTGGTCAGAATTAAGCATTAAAAAATTAACAGTGTCAGGACTTCGGTCGTACTCACCTGGGAAGCCGGACACAAACCGGGGTAGTCAGCCGTAATGGCGACTAAAGCATTATCCATGCTGAGCTGGTGGAACACCCCGTCAATCAAATCCACCTTAATGTACGGATCCTCTTCGGAGGCCGGATCAAGGGATCTTCCCGGATCCTCGGGTTGTGGAGTTGGGCTTTTTATGCCCTCCACATCCCAGCGCAGTTCCTGCGTCGAAACCATAAGGTAAGACACTTATCTTTGAAAGCGCGGATTAGATATTTAAACGTCCGCTTACCCAGCTTCGAGGGTTATTCATGGAGAATCCATTCAATGGACTCGTGCGGAGGAAGTCCTCCTCCTCCCCCTTGTACAAGCCGGACAGGATCTTCACCAGATCGGCAGCCGATCCCGGTCCCGTGGGGCCATGACGGGTGGCGTCATTCTCCCCGTTAAAATCCCACATGGGGTGGCCCCTATATTGGAGCGTCTGCACCCCTCGCATAATACATGTGGCCATGACTCCAATCATGGTTAATCCGGAATGGGCAAGTAGCCGTATCCGACCCATCAGATAGTGGACGCTCCTATCATCTTCCCGTTGAGGGCTCCGCGGGCGCCAACTCAGGCGTTTCTTCAGAGGAGCTTTGCTACTCCGGGAGGCCAATCCGAACTGGATCCGGCAGCGGGGCGTCTTCCATATAGAACCACTTTGAAGGCCAGTCTTCGGACGCCTTCTTCGGAGTTCCGGATAGATATCCGGTCCCGGCGATGCGCCATATTTCGGCTCCGCCCACTTGATATATCGACCCCTTGTGAGAACGGGGTACGAGGCAAAACAGCCTCATCCACAGCGCAAAATGGGGCTCGATGCCCAAGAATAGCTCGCAAAGAGCTACAAAGCCCGCGATGTGCAAAATAGAGGCAGGTGTGAGGTGGTGAAGTTGGAGTCCATAGAACTCCAGGAGCCCCCGGAGAAACAGATGTATAGGAAATCCGAGTCCCCTTATCAAGTAGGAGACGAAGCATACCCGCTCTCCTTTGGAGGGATTGGGGACGCTCTCCGCATGCTTCCCTCCCTTGTAGGTGGCCAGTCCGGCTCGAACCGGAACCATGAAGGACGGGGGAAGGTATCCCTCTGTTTGGAGCACCACTAACTCGCTATGCGGGACTGATCATCTCCTCCAATCTCCTGGCTTAGGACTGGGAGCGCGAGAAGAGGAGCCGCGTCGACTCTCCATGTTGGAATGGATTTTTTGTCAGATGCTCCTCGATGAGTACTTGCGGAAGGAGGATGGTGTGATTTGGATCTAGATCCTCGCCTCTCTTATAGGCAGCTTATCAGCGCAGCTAGGGGGGGAAACGTAAGAATACCCTGGCTTTTCGCATTCATACGACACGTGGAAGAAGGCCATTATTGAACGTACAAGCCAAGGAGCGCAGCATATATGAAGCAACCGGACACTATCCAGCAAACACATGGAGCGTGAAGAAGAACCCGCCTTGCAAACGCCAAAGACAACATACGCACCGGACTCGTCAGCATTGAAGCCTGGTTCGGGGGCTACTGAGGGAGTCCTAGACTAGGGGGTGTCCGGATAGCCGAACTATCATCATCGGCCGGACTCCAAGACTATGAAGATACAAGATTAAAGACTTCGTCCCGTGTCCGGATGGGACATTCCTTGGCGTGGAAGGCAAGCTTGGCGATACGGATATGTAGATCTCCTACCATTGTAACCGACTCTGTGTAACCCTAGCCCTCTCCGGTGTCTATATAAACCAGATGGCTTTAGTCCATAGGATGAACAACAATCATACCATAGGCTAGCTTCTAGGGTTTAGCCTCCTTGATCTCGTGGTAGATCTACTCTTGTAACACACGTCATCAATATTAATCAAGTAGGACGTAGGGTTTTACCTCCATCAAGAGGGCCCGAACCTGGGTAAAACATCGTGTCCCATGTCTCCTGTTACCATCCACCTAGACGCACAGTTCGGGACCCCCTACCCGAGATCCGCCGGTTTTGACACCGACAGGGGCATAATGCGGCCGAGATATCTCTCGGCACCGGACCCTCTGACGAAGATTTCTTCCCCCGCTTTGAGACCATGATCTCCGCGTCTTCAGAGGCAATCCTCTTCTTCCCTTGGATGGAGGGATTCTCGATCCCTCCTTTCCTGACAGCCTCCTTCACAGAGGCGGTAGCTTCCTTGTTCCCCCCTTCACCTTCTTTCGAAGGCGCAACCTCTAGCATCCTGGTTAACACGGGATCCGGCGTGGTCTCAGGGAGGGGGGCCAAACACCTGATTAGCTTCGCTTTCGCTATCCACTCCTGTTCAAGGGACAGCTCCTTTGAGAGCAAATTCATGATAAATACGGGATAGCATGTCCGGGTTCAGGGCTACTTACTTGAGTATCCGGGCGATTGCAGCTCAGACCTGCGTCCTCGGTCAATTCTGGACACATCGCTTGTGATCCGAAGAAAAGCTTGTACATCTCCACGGGCGTCGCGCCGATAAAATGTTGGAGATCTCGTGGTCCCTCCGGGTTAAATTCCCACAGGTGGAGGGGACGACGTCTGCAGGGCAAGATACGGCGAATCAGCATGACATGCGCTACTACGACCAGAGTGATCTCTCTCCCTAGGAGATCTTGAATGCGGCCCTGCAGCAAGGGCACGTCCTTGGACAGCCCCCAGTCAAGTCCTTTATTGACCCATGACGCCAGCCGTCATGGAGGACCCGAGCGAAAGGTAGGTGGCGCCACCCATTTGGTGCGCCTGGGAGTTGTGATATAAAACCACTCTTGTTGCCATAAACTGAGCTCCTCTTGAAAAGAGCCCTCAGGCCACGGAGCATTAGCATTCTTGCTTATAACAGCCCCTCCGCACTCTGCATGTTGCCCCTTGATCATCTTCGGCTCCACTTTGAAGGTCTTAAGCCACAATCCAAAGTGAGGGGTAATGCGAAGGAAGGCTTCGCACACGACAATGAACGATGAGATGTGGAGGATGGACTCCGGATCCAAGTCATGAAATTCCAACCCATAGTAAAACATGAGCCCCCTCACGAAGGGGTCCGTCGGGAAGCTTAGCCCCCGAAGGAAGTGAGACGTGAACACCACGCTTTCACCAGGCTTGGGAGTGGGAATAACCTGCCCTTGGGCAGGCAGCCTATGCGAAATTTCACCGGTTAAATACCTGGCATCTCTTAGCTTTCACACGTCTTCTTCCGTAATGGAGGAAGGCATCCACCGGCCTTGCAGGTCGGAGCCGGACATCATCGAAGGTCCAAAGCGCCTGAATCTGGAGCTTTGGGTGTTGGAACTCGAGGCGAGGGGCGGATTCGATTGAGATTGAAAGAAGGGAGTGGAGCCTTGGTCTCTTTATAAAGAGGTTGAATACCAAGAGCCTCCCCCGCGACCGTTCGGGACTCGCTTTCGATAGAGGACACATGCCAACGGGCACGGTTGGGTTACCCACGCCCGTATTGATGAGAATCCCGAAATAAGGGGACACGATCTCTGCTTTGACAAGACGTGCCAAGGGAACCGCGTCACTAAACACGCTGAGGTGGAACAGTAAAAACAATTTGAATAAAGGCTTGGTCGTGGTGTCACGCCACGGAATACGTCAGGAGATTGAATATGTGTTAATATTATTCTCTCTACGGTGGTATGTGGAACTTATTCTGCAGAGCCGGACACTATCCTTGTGTTCAAAATCTTCTATGAAGTATTCGGAGGAGGAACCCGCCTTGCAATGCCAAAAAAAATATGCGCGCCGGACTCGTCGTCATTGAAGCCTGGTTCAGGGGCTACTGAGGGAGTCCCGGACTAGGGGGTGTCCGGATAGCCGAACTATCATCTTCGGCCGGACTCCTGGACTATGAATATACAAGATTGAATACTTCGTCCCGTGTCCGGATGGGACTTTCCTTGGCGTGGAAGGCAAGCTTGGCGATACGGATATGTAGATCTCCTACCATTGTAACCGACTCTGTGTAACCCTAACCCTCTTCGGTGCCTATATAAACCGGAGGGTTTTAGTCCGTAGGACGAACAACAATCATACCATAGGCTAGCTTCTAGGGTTTAGCCTCTCTGATCTCGTGGTAGATCTACTCTTGTACTACCCATATCATCAATATCAATCAAGCAGGAGTAGGGTTTTACCTCCATCGAGAGGGCCCGAACCTGGGTAAAAACATCATGTCCCTTGCCTCCTGTTACCATCCGCCTAGACACACAGTTCGGGACCCCCTACCCAAGATCCGCCGGTTTTGACACCGAAACTAATACTAACAAAAGAAAATGACACTCCAAGCAAAACACATATCATGTGGCGAATAAAAATATAGCTCCAAGTAAAGTTACCGACGAACGAAGACAAAAGAGGGGATGCCATCCGGGGCATCCCCAAGCTTAGGTTCTTGGTTGTCCTTGAATATTACCTTGGGGTGCCTTGGTCATCCCCAAGCTTAGGCTCTTGTCGCTCCTTATTCCATAGTCCATCGAATCTTTACCCAAAACTTGAAAACTCCACAACACAAAACTCAACAGAAAACTCGGAAGCTCCGTTAGTATAAGAAAATAAAACCACCACTTAGGTACTGTAATGAACTCATTCTAAATTCATATTGGTGTAATATCTACTGTACTCCAACTTATCTATGGTTCATACCCTTTGATACTACTCATAGATTCATCAAAATAAGCAAACAACACATAGAAAACAGAATCTGTCAAAAACAGAACAGTCTGTAGTAATCTGTATCAAACGTATACTTCTGGAACTCCAAAAATCCTACCAAATTAGGACGTCCTAAGCAATTTGTGTAAAAATCCATAGCAAAAAGAATCAGATCATAATCACGTATCTGTCAATTAACAAAACTAATTTATTGGGTGCAAAAGTTTCTGATTTTTAGCAGGATCAACACAACTATCACCGTAAGCTATCCTAAAGGTCTTACTTGGCAATTTATTGAAACAAAAGCTATAAAACATGATTACTACAGTAACATAATCATATGGACATACAAAAACAGTAAGGATAAATATTGGGTTGTCTCCCAACAAGCGATTTTCTTTAATGCCTTTTAGTTAGGCATGATGATGGCAATGATGCTCACATAAAAGATAAGAATTGAAACATAATGGGAGCATCATGAAGCATATGACTAGCACATTTAAGCCTAACCCACTTCCTATGCATAGGGATTTTGTGACCAAATAACTTATGGGAACAATAATCAACTAGCATAGGAAGACAAAACAAGCATAACTTCAAGATTTTAAGCACATAGAGAGGAAACTTGATATTATTGAAATTCCTATAAGCATATGTTCCTCCCTCATAATAATTTGTAGTAGCATCATGAATGAATTCAGCAATATAACCAGCACATAAAGCATTCTTTTCATGATCAACAAGCATAGAAAATTTATTACTCTCCACATAAGCATAATTCTTCTCATCAATAGTAGTGGCAGCAAACTCAACAAAATAATTATCATGTGAGGCGTAATCCAATTGAAAACTAAAATCATGATGACAAGTTTCATGGTTATCATTATTCTTAATAGCATACAAGTCATCACAATAATCATCATAGATAGCAACTTTGTTCTCATAATCAACTGGAACCTCTTCCGAAATAGTAGATTCATCACTAAATAAAGTCATGACCTCTCCAAATCCACTTTCATAATTATCACAATAATATTCAACATCCTCCAAAATAGTGGGATCATTACTTCCTAAAGTTGACAATCTTCCAAACCCACTTTCATCAATATAATCATCATAAATAGGAGGCATGCTTTCATCATAATAAATTTGCTCATTAAAACTTGGGGGACTAAACATATCATCTTCATCAAACATAGCTTCCCCAAGCTTGTGGCTTTGCATATCATTAGCATCATGGATATTCAAGGAATTCATACTAACAACATCACAATCATGCTCATCATACAAAGATTTAGTATCAAACATTTTAAAGCATTCTTCTTCTAGCACTTGAGCACAATTTTCCTTTCCATCATACTCACGAAAGATATTAAAAAGATGAAGCATATGAGACAAACTTAATTCCGTTTTTTTTGTAATTTTATTTTGTAAACTAAACTAGTGATAAAACAAGAAACAAAAAGATTCGATTGCAAGATCTAAAGCAATACCTTCAAGCACTCACCTCCCCGGCAACGGCGCCAAAAAAGAGCTTAATTGACGGGGTGTGAGTACTGCTTACCTAGCCTCCCCGGCAACGGCGCCAGAAAAGAGCTTGATGTCTACTACACAACCTTCTTCTTGTAGACGTTGTTGGGCCTGCAAGTGCACAGGTTTGTAGGACAGTAGCAAATTTCCCTCAAGTGAATGACCTAAGGTTTATCAATCCATGGGAGGCGTAGGATGAAGATGGTCTCTCTCAAGCAACCCTGCAACCAAATAGCAAAGAGTCTCTTGTGTCCCCAACACACCCAATACAATGGTAAATAGTATAGGTGCACTAGTTCAGCGAAGAGATGGTGATACAAGTGCGATATGGATGGTAGATATAGGTTTTTCTAATCTGAAAATATAAAAACAGCAAGGTAACTAATGAGAAAAGTGAGCGTAAACGATATTGCAATGATAGGAAACAAGGCATAGGGTTCATACTTTCACTAGTGCAAGTTCTCTCAACAATAATAACATACATAGGTCATATAACAATCCCTCAACATGTAACAAAGAGTCACTCCAAAGCCACTAATAGCGGAGGACAAACGAAGAGATTATGGTAGGGTACGAAACCACCTCAAAGTTATCCTTTCGGATCCATCTATTCAAGAGTCTGTACTAGAATAACACCTTAAGACACAAATCAACCAAAACCCTAATGTCACCTAGATACTCCATTGTCACCTCAAGTATCCGTGGGCATGATTATACGATATGCATCACACAATCTCAGATTCATCTATTCAACCAACACAAAGTACTTCAAAGAGTGCCCCAAAGTTTCTACCAGAGAGTCAAGACGAAAACGTGTGCCAACCCCTATGCATAGATTCATGGGCGGAACCCGCAAGTTGATCACCGAAACATACATCATGTGGCACGTGATATCCCATTGTCACCACACATAAGCACGGCAAGACATACATCAAGTGTTCTCAAATCCTTAAAGACTCGATCCGACAAGACAACTTCAAAGGGAAAACTCAATTCATCACAAGAGAGTAGATGGGGAGAAACATCATAAGATCCAACTATAATAGCCAAGCTCGCGATACATCAAGATCGTGCCAAAGAGAGAACACGAGAGAGAGAGAGAGAGAGAGAGATCAAACACATAGCTACTGGTACATACCGTCAGCCCCGAGGGTGAACTACTCCCTCCTCGTCATGGAGAGTGCCGGGATGATGAAGATGGCCACTGGTGATGGGTTCCCCCTCCAGCAGGGTGCCGGAACGGGCTCCCGAGAGGTTTTCAGTGGCTACAGAGGCTTGCGGCGGCGGAACTCCCGATCTATCTTCTGTCTCGATGTTTTTAGGGTATATGGGATTATATAGGCAAAAGAAGTCGGTCAGGGGAGCTTTGAGGGGCCCACGAGAGGGTAGGGTGCGCCTAGGGGGTGGGTGCGCCCCCCTGTCTCGTGGCTTCCTTGACGCTTCCTTTACTTCAACTCCAAGTCTCCTGGATCATAATCTTTCCAAAAATCACACTGCCGAAGGTTTCGTTCCGTTTGGACTCCGTTTGATATTCCTTTTCTTCGAAATACTAAAACAGGCAATAAAACAGCAATATGGGCTGGGCCTCCAGTTAATAGGTTAGTCCCAAAAGTAATATAAAAGTGTATAATAAAGCCCATAATCATTCAAAGCAGATAATAAAATAGAATGAATGCTTCATAAATTATAGATACGTTGGAGACGTATCAGGAAGCCTTGCGTCGTCCACCCCACGAGGCTTGGCCCCTCGCGAGGTTCTTGAGCTTAAGTTGACGAAGATGGGCCGTACTGGGCCACCACTTGAGCCACGTCGCAGGCCGCACTCAGGCAAGTCTGGGGATCCCCGTTCCCAGAACGCCGGTAGAGGCATACTAGGGACACTTTGTTTTGTCTATGTATTCACACATGTACTAAGTTTCCGGTTAATACAATTCTAGCATGAATAATAAACATTTATCATGATATAACGATATATAAATAACAACTTTATTATTGCCTCTAGGGCATATTTCCTTCAGTGGCGTACCACAAAACGGGACTCCACAGCTACTGTTCATCAACCATCGACCTCCTCCAGCCTCCACCTACGACTGTTCATCCACGGGCTCCTGTTCATCCAGCCTCCACCTCTCCTCCACCGGCTACTGTTCAACCAGCCCACTCAACTGGGTCCTGTTCAACCACCCCTCCACGGGCTACTGTCCATTTAGCCCTCCACCAGCTACTGTTCAACCAGCCCTCCGCGGGGTCGTCTTGTTCATCCAGCCATCTACGGTGTCCTATTCATCCACCCCCAACCGGCTCGATTGATTGGGGTCCTTTTCATCCAGCGGCAATGGCCTCTACTACCACGAGGTCCTGTTCATCCAACCCCCCACCAGGAACTGTTCATCCAATCCCCTCCCAACAATGCTCACTGTTCATCAAGAGGCAACAGCTTCCGTTAGTAGCAGTAGCGAAGGAATCGCTCGATCGGGTTCAGTTAATAGCCAAGGATCGATCGATCGCTTGGGTTCAGTAACGTGGAGCATGCAGTGCAATTGCTTGGGTTCAGTAGGCGAACACCTCGCTCGGGTGCAGTTAGAGCCCAAATCCTCGCACCCACGTGTGTACTTGTATGAGAGAAACACGCAATCCCTCTGTGCATCGCTCGGCCCGACCACCCACTGTAACCGAGAACTCCCCAAAATTTTCCTCGCCCTCGCTTCTACCACAATTTTTTCCGTCATGGACGGCCCAAAGGATGTCATGTAGGTGCGTCTCCGGCCCGCCCAGGACGAAAAGCCCCTTTTCTGTCATGATTTTTTGTCATAGAAGTAGGAGCCCACCACATCTATGATGATACCGGGTTTGTCATAATTATCGTCATAGAAGTGTCATAAGTATGACAGAAAAAACGTTCGGCCCAAAATGTCACGGATGTGTCTTTTTTTGTAGTGCCTCCACCATTGCTAGCCTCTCTAGTACCGCACAACTTTCGTCGGTACCATACACCCATATACCTTCCTCAAAATAGCCACCATACCTACCTATTATGGCATTTCCATAGCCATTCCGAGATATATCGCCATGCAACTTTCCACCGTTCCGTTTATTATGACACGCTCCATCATTGCCATATTGCTTTACATGATCATGTAGTTGACATTGTATTTGTGGCAAAGCCACCTTTCATAATTCTTTCATACATGTCACTCTTGATTCATTACACATCCTGGTACACCGCCGGAGGCATTCACAAAGAGTCATATTTTGTTCTAAATATCGAGTTGTAATTCTTGAGTTGTAAGTAAATAAAAGTGTGATGATATTCATTATTAGAGCATTGTCCCATGTGAGGAAAGGATGATGGATGCTATGATTCGCCCACAAGTCAGGATGAGACTCCGGATGAAAAAAAAAGAGGCCATAAAAAAGGAAGAAAGGCCCAAACAAAAAAAATAAAAAAATGAGAGAAAAAGAGAGAAGGGGCAATGTTACTATCCTTTTTGCACACTTGTGCTTCAAAGTAGCACCATGATCTTCATGATAGAGAGTCTCTTATTTTGTCACTTTCATATATTACTGGGAATTTTTCAATATAGAACTTGGCTTGTATATTCCAATGATGGGCTTCCTCAAGATTTCCCTAGGTCTTCGTGAGCAAGCAAGTTGGATGCACACCCACTTAGTTTCTTTTTGAGCCTTCATACACTTATAGCTCTAGTGCATCTGTTGCATGGCAATCCCTACTCACTCACATTGATATCTATTGATGGGCATCTCCATAGCCTATTGATACGCCTAGTTAACGTGAGACTATCTTCCTCTTTTTGTCTTCTCCAGAACCACCATTCTATTCCACCATAGTGCTATGTCCATGGCTCACGCTCATCTATTGCATGGAAGTTGAAAAAGTTTGAGAATTCTAAAGTATGAAGAAATTGCTTGGCTGAAACTAGGGTGGTGCATGATTTAAATATTTTGTGTGATGAAGATAGAGCATAGCAAGACTATATGATTTTGTAGGGATAGCTTTCTTTGGCCATGTTATTTTGAGAAGACATGATTGCCTTGCTAGTATGCTTGAAGTATTACTATTTTTATGTCAATATTAAACTTTTGTTTTGAATCTTTCGGATCTGAAAATTCATGCCACAATAAAGAAAATTACATGGATAAATATGTTAGGTAGCATTCCACATCAAAAATTCTGTCTTTATCATTTACCTACTCGAAGACGAGCAGGAATTACGCTTGGGGATGCTTCATACGTATCCAACGTATCTATAATTTTTGATTGTTCCATGTTATTATATTATCTCTTTTTGATGTTTTATAAGGATTAATATGTTATTTTATATTATTTTGGGGACTAACCTATTAACCGAGAGCCGAGTGCCATTTTATTTTTTTGCCTGTTTTAGAGTTTCACACAAAAGGAATACCAAACGGAGTCCAAACAGAATGAAACTTTCATCATGATCTTTCTTGGACCAGAAGAAAACCAGAAGACTTGGAGATGAAGTTGGAGACGCAACGAGGCGACTATGAGGGTGGAGGGTGCCCCAAGGGGGTAGGGTGGGCCCCCTGCCTCGTGGGTCTCCTGGTCTAGTTACTTCGCCTATATATACTCTTATACCCCAAAAACTTCCAGGGGCGCCACGAAACCACTTTTCCACCGCCGCAACCTTCTGTACCCGTGAGATCCCATCTAGGGGCCTTTTCCGGCGTCCTGCCGGAGGGGGATTCGATCATGGAGGGCTTCTACATCAGCACCATTACCCTTCCGATGAAGCGTGAGTAGTTTACCACCGACCTATGGGTCCATTGCTAGTAGCTAGATGGCTTCTTCTCTCTCTTTGATTCTCAATACCATGTTCTCCTCGATGTTCTTGGAGATCTATTCGATGTAATATTGTTTTGCGGTGTGTTTGCCGAGATCCAATGAATTGTGGATTTATGGTCAGATTATATATGAATATTTTTTGAGTCTTCTCTGAATTCTTTTATGCATGATTTGATATCTTTACAAGTCTCTTTGAATTATCAGTTTAGTTTGGCCTACTAGATTGGTTTTTCTTGCAATGGGAGAAGTGCTTAGCTTTGGGTTCAATCTTGGGGTGTCCTTTCCCAGCGACAGTAGGGGCAGCAAGGCACGTATTGTATTGTTGCCGTCGAGGATAAAAAGATGGGGTTTTCATCATATTGCTTGAGTTAATTCCTCTACATCATGTCATCTTACTTAATGCGTTACTCCTCGAACTTACTACTCTAGATGCAGGTGATACATCTCCAATGTATCTATAATTTTTGATTGTTCCATGCTATTATATTACCCCTTTTGGATGTTTATGGGCTTTATTTTACACATTTATATCATTTTTGGGACTAACCTACTAACCAGAGGCTCATCCCATATTGTTGTTTTATTGCGTGTTTGGGTATTTCGAAAAAAAGGAATATCAAACAGAGTCCAAACGGAATGAAACCTTCGGCAGCGTGATTTTTTGGAAGATTATGACCCAGGAGACTTGAAGTGCAAGCTAGGGGATCATCGAGGGAGCCACGAGACAGGGGGGCGCGCCCACCCCCTGGGCGCACCCTACCCTCTCGTGGGCCCCTCGAGGCTCCCCCGACCGACTTCTTTCGCCTATATATTCCCTTATACCCTAAAAACATCAAAAAGAAGATAGATCAGGAGTTCCGCCGCCGCAAGCCTCTGTAGCCACCAAAAACCTCTCAGGAGCCCGTTCCGGCACCCTTCCGGAGGGGGAACCCATCACCGGTGGCCATATTCATCATCCTGGCGCTATCCATGACGAGGAGGGAGTAGTTCACCCTCGGGGCTGAGGGTATGTACCAGTAGCTATGTGTTTGATCTCTCTCTCTCTCTCTCTCATGTTCTCTCTATGTCACGACCTTGATGTATCGCGAGCTTTCCTATTATAGTTGGATCTTATGATGTTTCTTCCCCCTCTACTCTCTTGTGATGAATTGAGTTTTCCCTTTGAAGTTATCTTATCGGATTGAGTCTTTAAGGATTTAAGAACACTTGATGTATGTCTTGCCGTGCTTATATGTGGTGACAATGGGATATCACGTGCCACTTGATGTATGTTTTGGTGATCAACTTGCGGGTTCCGCCCATGAACCTATGCATAGGGGTTGGCACACGTTTTCGTCTTGACTCTCCGGTAGAAACTTTGGGGCACTCTTTGAAGTACTTTGTGTTGGTTGAATAGATGAATCTGAGATTGTGTGATGCGTATCGTATAATAATGCCCACGGATACTTGAGGTGGCAATGGAGTATCTAGGTGTCATTAGGGTTTTGTTTGATTTGTGTCTTAAGGTGTTATTCTAGTATGAACTCTTGAATAGATTGATCCAAAAGAATAACTTTGAGGTGGTTCCATACCCTACCATAATCTCTTCGTTGTTCTCCACCATTAGTGGCTTTGGAGTGACTCTTTGTTGTATGTTGAGGGATTGTTATATGATCTATCTATGTTATTATTGTTGAGACAACTTGCACTAGTGAAAGTATGAACCCTATGCCTTGTTTCCTACCATTGCAATACCTTTTACGCTCACTTTTTGTCAGGACCCCGACTCGATGTCACATCGATCTAGCTGGTAACACCTCATATCACTTTGCGGCCTCACGCACGGTATCCCCACGGGTGTCGCCTTACCTTTGCCCGGGACCGTTTGCGCCTTTTGGCTCACGTATAGGATAGTGTCGCTAGCATCCATATGATAAAGAGCCCGGGCTGACATGACTAGTCGTAAACCCAAAGTGGCACAGACTTACAGGGACAGGCATCCATGACCCAGCTTCGAACATGTCGGTCATCAGCAAGTGGGTCCGGGCTGTAGCACTGGGCTAGCAGGACTCCGGTAAACCGGGCTGTAGCGGGCTAACAGGACTCCGGTACTCAAAGCGTGACATTTCCCCGAAGGGACAGACACAGGAACGAAGAAGGACACATGCCGGCCAGCCTAAGTGTTCCAGAGCAGTAGCAAGCTACCATGGCTCAGCGGTAACACTAGGAGACATTTCCCGGTAAGAGAGGCTACTAAAGATAAACAACTAGATAGTCAGATCCCACACATACCAAGCATTTCAATCATACACACAATATGCTCAATATGTGCAAATACAACGAAGCATCACAACATGACTCTACGACACAAGTACTTTATTTAAGGCTCAGGGAGCCATACATAACATACACAAAGGTACGGGTCTCACGACCCAACATACAAGTCATACAGTCATACAAACCAGCAGCGGAGGTAACTTGTCTGAGTACAGACAACTAGTAAAACAAAAGAGGCTTGGAAAGCCTGGCTATACTACAAGGTCCTTCACAAGCTCAGGGTCACCACCTGGGTCTTTAGCCTACTCGTTGATGTCAACGTCTACATAGAACCCATCAGAAAGGGTTGCAGCGTCTTCTGTAAAAATGTAGATTATAGCAACATGAGTACAAAGGTACTCAGCAAGACTTACATCAGATCCTACATACATGCATAGTATCAAGAAGGGTTGGTGGAGTTATTGCAGCAAGCCAGCTTTGACTCTTGGCTAGGCTATCCTACGATACTCCAACTTGAAATGGTTTTGCGCACACGAGTCCACTACTCACCACTTCAATACACTACCGAGGATCCACCTCCGTCTTCCTACGGAAGAGCCATCCTCGGCACTCACACTTATCTTGAGGCTTTTAACAGTTTCCATTTACTTGTCTATGAACTGTATAGGCAACCAAGTAGTCCTTTACCGCGGACGCGGCTATTCGAATAGATTATGATAACCCTGCAGGGGTGTACTTCTTCATACATGTTTCCACCACTTAGCGTCTGCACACGACATGTGCTCGGCAGACTTCAAGCGAAATCCGACGTGGGTGTAGACCACGACCTACCTAAACACTTAAGCCTCTAGTCCAGGTTTATCGCCTATTCAGGTTCCATCCGCAGGGAGTCCGGCCGAGGTTTCCCATACGGCCCCGAACGATGTGAACAGGGTTCCCGAGATACCTAACGGGTATTCGGTACACCCGGCCACGTACCTACCGCATCACAGCCCACCCCTACGGTCAGCGCTGTCCACGGCCTCCAGTAGGCTACAAACACCAGAAACTACTTGCAACTCCTGGACAGAGAGCTAGGGTGAATAAGAAGTCGAGCGGGGTCATATTTCAGGGCCCAATGCATGGTAGTAGCTGTATCTTAAATCACGCATACAGATCTCAGTGCTTAAGGTCGGCTTCAATGAAACAACCCACCATGTACTCCTACATGGCCTCTCATCGATACCTTTACCAAATCGTGTTCACCACACCATTCTCATTACCGACATAATCATTTCACTCTAGCCCATCACCCAGATGAACCAGACCTGACACGACCCTAAGCATAGCAGGCATAGCAAGGTAGGAACAACACATACATATGGCTCAAGCAACTCCTACACATGCTAGTGGGTTTCATCTAGTTACTGTGGCAATGACAGGTCATGCAGAGGAAATGGGTTCAACTACCGTAGCACACAGCAGTTTGAATCGCGTTGTCTTAATGCAGTAAAAGAGAGCAGGAGCGAGAACATGGGATTGTATCGATATGATCAAATGGTTGGTTGCTTGCCTGATGGTTCGATGCACTGATACGGTTCTTCGTTAGGGTAATCACGGTACTCCTCGGAGACAGAACCTGTCGCAGAGAGCACCGATACACAAACATCACCAAACAATGTGCAACAATATGATGCATGCATGAAACATGGCAATATGAGTGTATTGGGATAATGCAACTAAAACCAGAAGGGTTTGAATAAATTTGAATCAAGGATTCAAATTTCAAATTCAAATATGGCCTTTTAAAGTGCTTTTCCTTGTTCTGCTTAAAACATCAATTTAACTTGTTTGATCATGCATGAAAATAGTACAGATGGATAGATTGGATTTTTCTGATCATTTTTCATATATAATTTGTCCAATTTGGAGTTACAGAATAAAAGTTATGAATTTTTGAAGTTTAAATAATATTCTGGAATTTCCTGATTTAAATTAAATCCAGAAAATCAATTACTGCGTCAGCCTGACGTCAGTGTGACGTCAGCAGGTCAACGGAACTGGTCCAGGTCAAACCTGACAGTGGGTCCCGCATGTCAGGGTGATTATTTTAATTAAAACTTAATTAAAACTAATCCTGTTTAATTAACAGGGCTGGGCCCCACCTGTCATTGACTCAGGGGAGTCAACCAGGGCCCACCCGTGGTCAAACCCGGGTCGGCTGCACCGGCGTTTAGCCGCCGGCGAGCCCGACGCGGCGGCGGAAGTGGTTTTGGCCATTTCGGCCACCAAATGGGCCGCGGAGACCACCGGAGGGAAGCTGAGGACAAACCGCAGCTCTTGGCGGAGTCCGTTAAGGTCGGGATGGCCGGAGTTGGCGCCGGCGACGACTTTGGCGGCCACCGGGGTTCGGTCGGAGGTGAACTTGGCGCTAGAGGGTTCGGTGAGGCTCGTGGAGTAGCTAGCTAGATGCTGCGGAACTTGGTGAGTAAGATGGACACCATCTTGTGGCCGGAGGATGACCGGGAGCACGTCGGCGACGAGCTCCACGGCGGTGGGTGCGGTTGAGCTCCGGGAAGTTGCTACACGGCTCGGGAGCAAGAACGGAAGGGAGGGGAAGATGGCTAAGCTCACAGTGAGTGCGACGGAGTTCTTGGTGCGGCCGGAGATGGACCGGAGCGACGACGGCGTTGAAGGGGATCTCCGGCGACGGTGAGCTCGGGCGAGGTCGGTGCGGTGGTCTCGGGCGTTGCGAGCGCTCGGGGCTCGGCTGCTCGATGAAGTGGACAGCGGCGGAGCTCCTGGACACGGTGAGACGGCGTGGGGTGGTCGGAGGGCGTGGCTACGGCGAGGGGGTGGCGGCGATGGCGTCGGCCATGGCTGGGGCGTGCGAAGGGGAGGAGCTGGAGAGGAGAGGGGGTGTCTGGGGGGTTCGGGGGAGAGAGAGAGACCGATCCTCGACGTCACCTGGCGAGGGGAGCGGCGAGGCGGCGAGCAGGTGCGTGGCGCACGCCGCGGTCGCCGTTGGGCACCTGCCTGCCTGCCTGGCCGGGAAGCAGCTCGCTGGAGCGGTGCTGGGCTGGGCCGGCAGGTGGGCCGGGGCAGGCGCCAGGTAAGTTTTTTTCATTTTCTTCTGTTTTCTGTTTTTCTAATACTTCTGCAACTTTGTTGAATTAAATAAAATACCTAGGCAACTTCAAAAATCACCAAATCACTCCTGGTCCATAGCTGGATTATTTCCAACATGAAACATTTTAGTTTGGAGGTATTTGAGCATTTAAATATTTTATATAATTTTAAATGCCCAAATTCAAATATTTATGAATTAATTCAAAAACCCTAAGATGGCCTAGGAAAATGTGCACCACTTTTGGCAGAGGTTCTGAACCAAGACAAAAATGATGGACATTTTAGAAGGGCATTTCAGGTTCATTGAAAATTATTTTAGTAAACCCTAGTTGGTTTCAGAGGGGACTGGGGGTTCTGTCATCCCCATTTCAAGTTTCTGATGAAAGAATAAACATGATGCAACACTCTAATGCATGGCTAGCTAGGGTGTGACAACTCACCCCCACTCAAAGAATCTCGTCCCGAGATTTGGGTTCCTCCGGGAAGAAGGCGGGGTACTCGAGTCGAAGACGATCCTCCCTTTCCCAAGTTGCTTCATCCTCAGAATGGTGCGACCATTGAACTTTGAGGAACTTGATGTTCTGGCGTCGAGTGGTACGCTCGGCCTGATCGAGGATACGAATGGGGTACTCTCGATATGTAAGATTATCCTGGAGATCAAGCGTTTCGTGGTCCACTTCACGGATAGGATCCGAGAAGCAACGCCTGAGTTGAGAAACGTGGAAGACATCGTGGACCCTGGAGAGGTGCGGAGGTAGTTCCAACTGGTAGGCAACTTCTCCTCGTTTGGCAAGAATGCGAAAAGGTCCAATGTAACGAGGAGCCAATTTGCCTTTGATACCGAAACGATGGGTTCCCTTCAGAGGGGTGACCCGAAGATAAGCCTTCTCGTCAACCTCGAAAGTCATGGCCTTATGTTTTCGGTCATATTGACTCTTTTGACGGGATTGGGCTGTTTTCAACTTTTCACGAACGATACGAACTTGTTCTTCTGCTTCCTGAATCATATCCGGGCCAAAGAATTGTCTTTCCCCGGTCTCTGACCAGTTAAGGGGTGTTCGACATCGTCGTCCATAGAGAACTTCAAAAGGGGCTTTACCCAAGCTAGATTGATAGCTGTTGTTATAAGCGAATTCGGCAATGGAAGGCACTTCTCCCAATCCATTCCGAATGAGATAACAGAGGCTCGAAGCATGTCTTCTAGAATTTGGTTGACGCGTTCCACTTGACCACTCGACTGAGGGTGGAAAGCGGTGCTAAAGGAAAGACGGGTTCCCATAGCATTTTGGAAACTTTCCCAAAATCGAGAGGTGAAAAGACTTCCTCGATCCGAGTTAATTTCCAAAGGAACACCATGGAGGGACACTATTCGGGAGATGTATAAGTCTGCCAATTGACTAGCGGTTATACTCTCACGAACAGGTAAGAAATGGGCTACTTTGGAAAGACGATCGACAACGACAAAGATAGCATTATTCCCTCTCTTGGTCCTGGGAAAACCGGTAATGAAATCCATACCAATTTTATCCCATTTCCATTCAGGAATAGCTAAGGGTTGAAGGGTGCCAGCAGGCCGTTGGTGCTCTGCTTTTACACGACGACAAACATCGCAATTAGCAATATACTGAGCAATTTCTCTCTTCATCCTAGTCCACCAGAACCTCTGGCGTAGGTCCTGATACATCTTAGTACTACCGGGATGAATAGTGAGAGGAGATTCATGAGCCTCCTTAAGGATCAACTGCCGTAGATGCTGGTTCTTGGGAACCACTAGACGGTTCTCAAAGTACACAACACCATGATCATTTGTGGAGAAACAACTAGCACCACCGCTAGCAATGTTCTCCTTGATCTTAGCTATTCCCTTATCTCGCTTCTGGGCAGCAATGATTTGATCCGTAAGAGTAGGTTTCGCCACCAAGGTGGAAAGAAATCCTTGAGGAACAATGTGAAGGTTAAGCTTCCGAAATTCCTCATGGAGAAGCGGTTGACTTTGTTGTAACATCAGATTGTTACAATAAGATTTACGACTTAGCGCATCAGCCATGACGTTGGCTTTCCCTGGGGTGTAGGTTATTCCTAAGTCGAAGTCTGTGATCAATTCAACCCAACGTCTTTGCCTGAGATTCAGATCCGGTTGGGTGAAGATGTACTTCAGACTTTGGTGATCAGTGAATATTTCGCAACGATTACCGAGGAGGTAATGTCGCCAGGTCTTAAGTACATAGACTACGGCTGCAAGCTCTAGATCATGAGTAGGATAATTCTCCTCATGTGGGTGCAATTGTCGTGAAGCGTAGGCAATTACGTGTCGATCTTGCATGAGAATGCAACCTAGTCCTTGTCGCGAGGCGTCGCAGTAGATAACAAAGTCCTTGGAGAAGTCTGGCGGTACCAGTACGGGATCAGAAGTCAGGCGTCTTTTCAGTTCCTGAAAGCTGTGCTCACATTGTGGAGTCCACTCGAACTTCTTATCTTTCTTGAGGAGTTCGGTTAGAGGTTTAGCAACCTTGGAGAAGTTCTCGACAAAGCGACGACAATAGCTCGCTAAGCCTAGAAAACTCCGAACTTGCTTGACCGATTCGGGTGGAGTCCAATTAAGAACGGCTTGAACTCGCTCGGGGTTAACAGCAATACCTTTACCAGATATTACATGACCCAGATAGGTCACTTCTGACAACCAGAATTCACATTTAGAAAATTTGGCATAAAGGCGATGCTCTCGAAGTTTCTGCAACACTAGCCTTAGATGTTCGGCATGTTCTTCCTCGTTCTTGGAGTAGATGAGTATATCATCGAGGTAAACCACGACGAATTTATCCAAATACTCCATGAAGATTGAGTTCATTAACCGAGAAAAGGTGGCTGGAGCGTTGGTTAAACCGAAGGACATGACGGTGTACTCGTATTGGCCGTAACGAGTAACAAAGGCCGTTTTAGGGATGTCCCCGTTTCTGATTTTGATTTGATGGTAGCCCAACCTCAAATCCATTTTGGAGAAGACTGAGGATCCAGCGAGCTGATCATACAGGTCGTTGATCCTAGGAAGCGGATATTTGTTCTTGATTGTGACCAAATTGACAGGTCGGTAATCTACAACCATCCGGTCCGTACCATCCTTCTTCTTGACGAATAGGACGGGGCAAGCCCACGGAGAAGAGCTAGGTCGGATGAAACCCTTTTTCAAGGACTCATCGAGTTGTTTCTTAAGTTCGGCTAGTTCTAGGGGTGCCATCTTATAAGGTCTTCTAGCAATCGGAACGGTTCCTGGAATGAGGTCTATTACAAACTCAACATCCCTGTCAGGTGGAACACCTGGCAATTCCTCTGGAAAGACATCCGGGAAGTCACGGACTACCGGAACGTCCTCAAGGTCTGGCAAAGGGCTGGCGTTAAGAGAATATAATTGTCGCTTGGCTATTCGGGTCAAGACATTAACTATCTTTCCCGAAGGATGGGTGAGTTGAACAGTCCTAGAGAAGCAATCGATTTGGGCATGATGAGCCGACATCCAGTCCATACCCAGAATGATATTAATATCTGAAGATTTAAGGGCTATCAAAGACGCAAGGAAAACAAGTCTGTCGACTTGGATCTCATGTCCATAACTTACCCTAGAGGTCTGCCATCTAGACCCAGGGGTAGAGATTTCCATAGTGGATGGCATGTCACAGAATGCAACGTTATGCAAACGAGCATAACTTTCTGATATAAAAGAATGAGAGGTTCCTGTATCGAAAAGAACAGATGCCGGGTGGCAGTTAATAAGAAGCGTACCGAGAACGACGTTGGGATCCTCTTGAGCTTCTTCGGCAGAGATACAGTTGACATGGCCACGTGAAGCGGTGACCGGCTTGGCGTGGAATATTTTTCCTGTCGGCTTGCCACGGCCAACAGCTTTAGCAGATTGATTGGGGTTGGTCTGGGGGCATTCACGCATATAGTGACCAGATTCCCCACACTTGAAACAAGTCACGGAACTGGTACGTGGAGGAACATTATTGGTTGGACCCCCATAGGGCTTGGCTGGAGCAGACTGTTGTACAGGGCGAGGCGCCTGGAAAGATGGCCTCGGTGTGAACCTGGGTGGCAGGGCGGTGTTGGGCACCCACACGCGGCGCTTCTGAGAACCAGCACCGGATGAGGAACCCGTGTCACGTCCATGCTTGCGGGTTGCGTCATAGTCAGTCTGACCAGTTTCAGCACTGATGGCTTTGTTGACAAGTTTCGAAAAAGATGTGCACTCATGCAGACGGAGGTCACGGCGAAGCTCAGGACTAAGGCCCTTACGGAACCTTGCTTGCTTCTTGGCGTCAGTAGACACTTCCTCAGTTGCATATCGGGCGAGATTACCAAACTCCCTGCTATAGGCATCCACAGAAAGTCGGCCTTGGGTGAAACTGCAAAATTCTTCACGTTTACGGTCCATGAGACCCTCCGGAATGTGATGTTCACGGAAAGCCTCGCTGAACTCAGCCCAAGTTGTGACATGGCCCGCTGGGCGCATAGCTCCATAATTCTCCCACCATAGACTGGCGGGGCCTTCAAGATGATAGGCAGCAAAGGTGACCTTGTCAGCCTCTGCTACCAGCGCGGAACGCAGTTTGTGAGAGATACTGCGAAGCCAGTCATCAGCATCGAGAGGCTCGACGGAGTGGTGGAACGTGGGTGGATGCAATTTGATAAAATCACTGAGTGACACCACGTTAGCCCTCTGATGGTGTGTTGTATTCTGTTCAATACGCTCCAACAAACGGTTTGTCTCCCGCTTGTTTCTCTCAGCTTCCATCATAACCTCGGCTAGTGAAGGAGGATGAGGCAGATTTACATCCCTGGCTCCACTGCCTTCGGCCTGCTCTTGAGAAGCAGGGTTAGCGCGCGTGTTGACCATCCTAGGTAAACAAGACAATGATTTAGTCAGGATGGTAAAATTCCGACATAGGATTCATAATGTAAGAAATAACTCGGAATGCAAGATGATCATCCGTATGACATGGTAGATACAGAAACTGCTTCTTTTATTCCATCGTCATACACACCATACAGGGTTTAGTACAAGACCAAACAAAGTACTATTACGGTGAAAAGAGGATTACATCTCATCGGAGGCATTCCAAGCTCCTATACATTATTTTTCTACACCTCCGGAAGGAGTACAAACTAGGTCATATCCCACGAGTCACGCGGGACGATAGACGACACAGCTAGTGCGAACTAGTGATACTACCACTAACTCAGACCGATCCGTAGTAATCCTCGTAGAAGTCACCTCCATAGCCTGGAAGCTCAACATGATCATCCGGAAACAGACGATCTCGCGAAGCTTGTGGACCATAGGGGCTAGGATGAGGCCTTGGACCAACAAACGGTGGCCTGCGGGGACCGTGAGGTGGGGTGATGCCTCCTACATCACGCCAAACCATCACGTCTGGCAGAGCAGATCTCACAGGATAGAGATCGCGCATATCTGAATATCCAGCTTGCACCGCCGGTGCGAACCGAGTCAAAGTGGCCCAGTGGTCAGCACGGGTGTTGAAGAGCTCTAGCCTTAAGGCCCGATTTTCTCGGTCCTTATCCTCGAGCATCTCAGCAGTGGTGCGAGTCCGTGAATCCTCCTGAGTGGGGTCAGCATAGATAGCCTGGAGATACCCTTGTGCTCCCGGAAGTGATCCTGGCATATACCGGAAATCAGAGTCCCGAAATATACCAGATCTGACTCGCATAATGGTCATCATAGAGTAGGCGGCGTCCTGCACAGCCATCTCAATGGTAACCCCGAGTCCATAAGAGCAGTGAAGAGGCTCGGTGGATCCAGGATAAGATGGAAATATCCTGACAGTGCAGAGATACTGGCTCTGATTAAAATCTCGGAATTGCTCTTCGACCGTGTACTCAGGATACCAGCGGTATCCAGCCTCAGTCATTACCCTGACCAACTTAGCAGTATGGCCGGGTACATCTAGGCATCAAGTCAGGCGAACCACTTGATTGAGGTCGCGAGTGGCCATCTGAAAGCACAATCATAATGCAAGGGCATTAGAATTTCTAGCAAAATTTCGGCAGCATAACAGCTGTAAATGCTCAAGAAGGATTTTGAGACATTTGACAAAGGATTACATATACACTCATCATCATCATAACAAGGTTCTGAATCCATTCTGGCAACATAATGTGGTAGTAGAACTGAACTAGGCTGGTAACCATCAAACTTATAAGGTACTACTGATTAGTAACTCGTGATCCTGATAGAGAGAACAGATCCTAATTCCTTAACCCCCGGTGGAAGAATGGACTGACTCAGATCAGAAAGTCATAAGGTATAAGGAGTAAAAAGAGCCTTACGTTCCATCCCACAAACAATTCCCCTACATATAACTAAAGAATTTCTAGACTCAACATCGACCAGTTTGGCTTGGAGAACCTACAGGCAGTCCGGCTCTGATACCAACGCTGTCAGGACCCCGACTCGATGTCACATCGATCTAGCTGGTAACACCTCATATCACTTTGCGGCCTCACGCACGGTATCCCCACGGGTGTCGTCTTACCTTTTCCCGGGACCGTTTGCGCCTGTTGGCTCACGTATATGATAGTGTCGCTAGCATCCATATGATAAAGAGCCCGGGCTGACATGACTAGTCGTAAACCCAAAGTGGCACAGACTTACAGGGACAGGCATCCATGACCCAGCTTCGAACGTGTCGGTCATCAGCAAGTGGGTCCGGGCTGTAGCACTAGGCTAGCAGGACTCCGGTAAACCGGGCTGTAGCGGGCTAACAGGACTCCGGTACTCAAAGCGTGACATTTCCCCGAAGGGACAGACACAGGAACGAAGAAGGACACATGCCGGCCAGCCTAAGTGTTCCAGAGCAGTAGCAAGCTACCATGGCTCAGCGGTAACACTAGGAG
Source organism: Triticum dicoccoides (assembly GCF_002162155.2). Taxonomy (NCBI): domain Eukaryota; kingdom Viridiplantae; phylum Streptophyta; class Magnoliopsida; order Poales; family Poaceae; genus Triticum; species Triticum dicoccoides. Next base: position 269,007,872 of record NC_041385.1, on the reverse strand, counting down.
ACATTTCCCGGTAAGAGAGGCTACTAAAGATAAACAACTAGATAGTCAGATCCCACACATACCAAGCATTTCAATCATACACACAATATGCTCGATATGTGCAAATACAATGAAGCATCACAACATGACTCTACGACACAAGTACTTTATTTAAGGCTCAGGGAGCCATACATAACATACACAAAGGTACGGGTCTCACGACCCAACATACAAGTCATACAGTCATACAAACCAGCAGCGGAGGTAACTTGTCTGAGTACAGACAACTAGTAAAACAAAAGAGGCTTGGAAAGCCTGGCTATACTACAAGGTCCTTCACAAGCTCAGGGTCACCACCTGGGTCTTTAGCCTACTCGTTGATGTCAACGTCTACATAGAACCCATCAGAAAGGGTTGCAGCGTCTTCTGTAAAAATGTAGATTATAGCAACATGAGTACAAAGGTACTCAGCAAGACTTACATCAGATCCTACATACATGCATAGTATCAAGAAGGGTTGGTGGAGTTATTGCAGCAAGCCAGCTTTGACTCTTGGCTAGGCTATCCTACGATACTCCAACTTGAAATGGTTTTGCGCACACGAGTCCACTACTCACCACTTCAATACACTACCGAGGATCCACCTCCGTCTTCCTACGGAAGAGCCATCCTCGGCACTCACACTTATCTTGAAGGCTTTAGTAGTTTCCATTTACTTGTCTATGAACTGTATAGGCAACCAAGTAGTCCTTTACCGCGGACGCGGCTATTCGAATAGATCATGATAACCCTGCAGGGGTGTACTCCTTCATACACGCTCTCACCACTTACCGTCGTTTACACGACATGTACTCGGCAACCTTCAAGCGGAAGCCCAACGTAGGTGTCGGCCACGACCTACCTAATCACCTAAGCCTCCAGTCCAGGTTTATCGCCTATCCAGGTTCCATCCGCAGGGAGTCCGGCCGAGGTTTCCCATACGGCCCCGAATGATGTGAACAGGGTTCCCGAGATACCTAACGGGTATTCGGTACACCGTGCCACGTACCTACCGCATCACAGCCCACCCCTACGGTCAGCGCTGTCCACGGCCTCCAGTAGGCTACAAACACCAGAAACTACTTGCAACTCCTGGACGGAGAACTAGGGTGAATAAGAAGCCGAGAGGGTCCATTGGTTTCGGGCCCAATGCATGGTAGTAGCTGATTCTTAAATCACACATACAGATCTCAGTGCTTAAGGTCGGCTTCAATGAAACAACCCACCATGTACTCCTACATGGCCTCTCATCGATACCTTTACCAAATCGTGTTCACCACACCACTCTCATTACCGACATAAACATTTCACTCTAGCCCATCACCCAGATGAACCAGACCTGACACGACTCTAAGCATAGCAGGCATAGCAAGGTAGGAACAACACATACATATGGCTCAAACAACTCCTACACATGCTAGTGGGTTTAATCTAGTTACTGTGGCAATGACAGGTCATGCAGAGGAAATGGGTTCAACTACCGTAGCACACAGCAGTTTGAAACACGTTGTCTTAATGCAGTAAAAGAGAGCAGGAGCGAGAACATGGGATTGTATCGACATGATCAAATGGTTGGTTGCTTGCCTGATGGTTCGATGCACTGATACGGTTCTTCGTTAGGGTAATCACGGTACTCTTCGGGGACAGAACCTGCCGCAGAGAGCACCGATTCACAAACATTACCAAACAGTATGCAACAATATGATGCATGCATGAGACATGGCAAAATGAGTGTATTGGGCTAATGCAACTAAAACCAGAAGGGTTTGAACAAATTTGAATCAAGGATTCAAATTTCAAATTCAAATATGGCCTTTTAAAGTGCTTTTCCTTGTTCTGCTTAAAACATCAATTTAACTTGTTTGATCATGCATGAAAATAGTACAGATGGATAGATTGGATTTTTCTGATCATTTTTCATATATAATTTGTCCAATTTGGAGTTACAGAATAAAAGTTATGAATTTTTGAAGTTTAAATAATATTCTGGAATTTCCTGATTTAAATTAAATCCAGAAAATCAATTACTGCGTCAGCCTGACGTCAGTGTGACGTCAGCAGGTCAACGGAACTGGTCCAGGTCAAACCTGACAGTGGGTCCCGCATGTCAGGGTGATTATTTTAGTTAAAACTTAATTAAAACTAATCATGTTTAATTAACAGGGCTGGGCCCCACCTGTCATTGACTCAGGGGAGTCAACCAGGGCCCACCCGTGGTCAAACCCGGGTCGGCTGCACCGGCGTTTAGCCGCCGGCGAGCCCGACGCGGCGGCGGAAGTGGTTTTGGCCATTTCGGCCACCAAATGGGCCGCGGAGACCACCGGAGGGAAGCTGAGGACAAACCGCAGCTCTTGGCGGAGTCCGTTGAGGTCGGGATGGCCGGAGTTGGCGCCGGCGACGACTTTGGCGGCCACCGGGGTTCGGTCGGAGGTGAACTTGGCGCTAGAGGGTTCGGTGAGGCTCGTGGAGTAGCTAGCTAGATGCTGCGGAACTTGGTGAGTAAGATGGACACCATCTTGTGGCCGGAGGATGACCGGGAGCACGTCGGCGACGAGCTCCACGGCGGTGGGTGCGGTTGAGCTCCGGGAAGTTGCTACACGGCTCGGGAGCAAGAACGGAAGGGAGGGGAAGATGGCTAAGCTCACAGTGAGTGCGACGGAGTTCTTGGTGCGGCCGGAGATGGACCGGAGCGACGACGGCGTTGAAGGGGATCTCCGGCGACGGTGAGCTCGGGCGAGGTCGGTGCGGTGGTCTCGGGCGTTGCGAGCGCTCGGGGCTCGGCTGCTCGATGAAGTGGACAGCGGCGGAGCTCCTGGACACGGTGAGACGGCGTGGGGTGGTCGGAGGGCGTGGCTACGGCGAGGGGGTGGCGGCGATGGCGTCGGCCATGGCTGGGGCGTGCGAAGGGGAGGAGCTGGAGAGGAGAGGGGTGTCTGGGGGGTTCGGGGGAGAGAGAGAGACCGATCCTCGACGTCACCTGGCGAGGGGAGCGGCGAGGCGGCGAGCAGGTGCGTGGCGCACGCCGCGGTCGCCGTCGGGCACCTGCCTGCCTGCCTGGCCGGCAAGCAGCTCACTGGAGCGGTGCTGGGCTGGGCCGGCAGGTGGGCCGGGGCAGGCGCCAGGTAAGTTTTTTTCATTTTCTTCTGTTTTCTGTTTTTCTAATACTTCTGCAACTTTGTTGAATTAAATAAAATACCTAGGCAACTTCAAAAATCACCAAATCACTCCTGGTCCATAGCTGGATTATTTCCAACATGAAACATTTTAGTTTGGAGGTATTTGAGCATTTAAATATTTTATATAATTTTAAATGCCCAAATTCAAATATTTATGAATTAATTCAAAAACCCTAAGATGGCCTAGGAAAATGTGCACCACTTTTGGCAGAGGTTCTGAACCAAGACAAAAATGATGGACATTTTAGAAGGGCATTTCAGGTTCATTGAAAATTATTTTAGTAAACCCTAGTTGGTTTCAGAGGGGACTGGGGGTTCTGTCATCCCCATTTCAAGTTTCTGATGAAAGAATAAACATGATGCAACACTCTAATGCATGGCTAGCTAGGGTGTGACACTTTTATCATTAGTTACCTTGTTGTTTTATATTTTCAGATTACAAATACCTTTATCTACTATCCATATTGCACTTGTATCACCATCTCTTCGCCGAACTAGTGCACCTATACAATTTACCATTGTATTGGGTGTGTTGGGGACACAAGAGACTCTTTGTTATTTGGTTGCAGGGTTGTTTGAGAGAGACCATCTTCATCCAACGCCTCCCACGGATTGATAAACCATAGGTCGTCCACCTGAGGGAAATTTGCTACTGTCCTACAAACCTGTGCACTTGCAGGCCCAACAACGTCTATAAGAAGAAGGTTGTGTAGTAGACATCAAGCTCTTTTCTGGCGCCGTTGCCGGGGAGGTGAGTTCTTGAAGGTATATCTTTAGATCTTGCAATCAGATCTTTTTTGTTTCTTGTTTTATCACTAGTTTAGTTTATAAAAGAAAACTACAAAAAAATGAATTGAGTTTATCTCAAAGGCTTCATATTTTTAATATCTTTCATGAGTATGAACAAAAGGAAAATTGTGCTCAAGTGCTAGAAGAAGAAATCTATAGAATGTTTGATACTAAATCTTTGAATGATGAGCATGATTGCAATGTTGTTAGTATGAATTCCTTGAATATCCATGATGCTAATGATATGCAGAGCCACAAGCTTGGGGATGCTATGTTTGATGAAGATGATATTTTTAGTCCCCCATGTTTTGATGAGCAAATTTATTATGATGAAAGCATGCCTCCTATTTATGATGATTATATTGATGTAAGTAGGTTTGGAAGAGTGTCAACTTTATTTAGTGACGATTCCACTATTTCGGAAGAGGTTCCAATTGATTATTATGAGAACAAAGTTGCTATCTATGATGATTATTGTGATGACTTGTATGCTATTAAGAATAATGATAACCATGAAACTTGTCATCATGATTTTAGTTTTCAATTGGATTATGCCTCACATGATAATTATTTTGTTGAGTTTGCTCCCACCATTCTGAATGAGAAGAAATTTGCTTATGTGGAGAGTAGTAAATTTTCTATGCTTGTAGATCATGAAGAGAATGCTTTAGGTGCTGGTTATGTTTTTGAATTCATTCATGATGCTACTGAAAATTATTATGAGGGAGGAACATATGCTTGTAGGAATTGCAATAATATCAAGTTTCCTCTTAATGTGTTTATAATTTTGAAGCTATGCTTGTTTTACCTTCCTATGCTAGTTGATTATTGTTCCCATAAGTTGTGTGCTCACAAAATCCCTATGCATAGGAAGTGGGTTAGACTTAAATGTGCTAGTCATATGCTTCATGATGCTCCCGTTATGTTTCAATTCTTATCTTTTATGTGAGCATCATTGTCATCATCATGCCTAGCTAGAAAGGCATTAAAGAAAAGCGCTTGTTGGGAGACAACCCAATATTTATCCTTACTGTTTTTGTGTGTTCACAGGATTATTCTACTGTATTAATCATGTTTTATAGCTTTTGTTCCAATAAAGTGCCAAGTAAGACCTTTAGGATAGCTTACGGTGATAGTTGTGTTGATCCTGCTAAAAATCAGAAACTTTGCACCCAGTAAATTAGTTTTGTTAATTCACAGAAACGTGCTTCTGATCTGATTCTTTTTGCTCTGGATTGGTACACAAATGTCTTAGGACTTCCTAATTTGGTATGATATTTTTAGTTCCATAAGTATACGTTTGATATAGACTACTACGGACTGTTCTGTTTTTGACAGATTCTGTTTTCTATGTGTTGTTTGCTTATTTTGATGAATTTATGAGTAGTATCCGAGGGTATGGACCATAGATAAGTCGGAGTACAGTAGATATTACACCAATATGAATTTAGAATGAGTTCATTACATTACCTAAGTTGTGGTTTTATTTTCTTATACTAACGGAGCTTACGAGTTTTCTGTTGAGTTTTGTGTTGTGAAGTTTTCAAGTTTTGGGTAAGGATTCGATGGACTATGGAATAAAGAGGGGCAAGAGCCTAACCTTGGTGATGACCAAGGCACCCCAAGGTAACATTCAAGGACAACCAAGAGCCTAAGATTGGGGATGCCCCGGATGGCATCCCCTCTTTCGTCTTCGTTCATCGGTAACTTTACTTGGAGCTATATTTTTATTCACCACATGATATGTGTTTTGCTTGGAGCGTCATTTTATTTTGTTAGTATTTTCTTGACGTTATTTAGAATAATGTTTTGCATCTCTAGTTTCAATAAAAATGTCAAGGATAGCCTTTACCATGCTTATTTTGCTAGTATACATGTTGCTGTTTGAAAACAGAAAGTTTACCGCTGTTGCAAAAATTCCCTAGAAAAGTCAGAGAATGATTAATGATGAAAACTTTTTCCAAATGAGTTCTGATAAATTTACTACAGTGGTAATTTTCTCTCATAATATTTGGAGTTAGGTAAGTATGATGAATCTTTCATTCTTTATAGACTGTACTGTTTTGGCAGATTGCTGTTATGTTTGCATTGTTTGCATATGTTTGCTTGTTTAATGATTCTATTTGAGGATAGGAGTATTAAATATGCAGAGGCATTTAGTATGCAATGTTGAATAATAATTTTAGTGATTTGTTATATTAGAAAATGATAAGGTTTTGCATTGGTTTATACTAACCTATCTCACGAGTTCTTGTTGAGTTTGTTGTGGATGAAGCATTTGATAAAAAGAGAAACCATGATATGAGAGAAATTAAGGAGACACAAAAGTTCAAGCTTGGGGGTTCCCAAGGCACCCCAAGATAATATTCCAAGAAGTCTCAAGCATCTAAGCTTGGGGATGCCCCGGTAGGCATCCCACCTTTCTTCTTCAACATCGGTTAGTATCGGTTGAGCCTAAGTTTTTTCTTCTTCACATGAGTTGTGCTATCCTTTCAATGTAATTTTATTTTGTTTTTCTTGCTGTTTGAATACAATACCAAGATCTGAAATTACTTAGTGTTAGAGAGTCTTCACATAGTTTCACAATTATTCGACTACTCATTGATCTTCACTTATATCTTTCGGAGTAGTTTGTCATTTTGCTCTAGTGCATCACTTATATCTTTTAGAGCACGGTGGTGGTTATATTTTGTAGAAATTGCTAGTCTCTCATGCTTAACTTATATTATTTTGAGAGTCTTATAGAACAGCATGGTATTTGCTATGGTTACAAATTTGGTCCTAGTATGATGAGCATCCAAGTTGGGTATAATAAAAACTATCATAGAAAGTGAATTGGATGCTATGATAAATTTGATACTTGATAATTGTTTTGAGATATGGAGGTAGTGATATTAAATTCATTCTAGTTGAGGTGATTATGAAAAATGCTTGTGTTGAGGTTTGTGATTCCTGTAGCATGCACGTATGGTGAACCGCTTTGTGATGATGTTGGAGCACAATTTTATTTATTGATTGTCTTCCTTATGAGTGGCGGTCGGGGACGAGCGATGGTATTTTCCTACCAATCTATCCCCCTAGGAGCATGCGCGTAACACTTTGTTTTTGATGACTTGTAGATTTTTGCAATAAGTATATGAGTTCTTTTGACTAATGTTGAGTCCATGGATTATACGCACCCTCACCCTTCCACCATTGCTAGCCTCTCTTGTGTTGCGCAACTTTCGCCGGTACCATACACCCACCATATACCTTCCTCAAAACAGCCACCATACCTACCTAATATGGCATTTCCATAGCCATTCCGAGATATATTGCCATGCAACCTTTTCCGTTCATATGGCACGCATTACTTTTGTCATATTTCTCTTTGCATGATCATGTAGTTGACATCGTATTTGTGGCAAGGCCACCTTCATAATTTTCATACATGTCGCTCTTGATTCATTGCATATCCCGGTACACCGCTGGAGGCATTCATATAGAGTCATATCTTGTTCTAGCTTTGAGTTGTAATTCTTGAGTTGTAAATCCATAAAAGTGTGATGATCTTCATTATTAGAGCATTGTCCCAGTGAGGAAAGGATGATGGAGACTATGATTCCCCCACAAGTTGGGATGAGACTTCGGACTTTACAAAAAGAAAAAAAAGAAAGGCCAAAAAGAAAAAAAAGAAAATGAAAGGCAAAAGAAAAAAAAGAGAAAAAGAAAAAGAAAAAAAGAGGAGAAAAGAAAAAGAAAAAAAAGAAAAAAGAAAATGAGAGAGAAAGAGAGAAGGGACAATGCTACTATCTCTTTTTCCACACTTGTGCTTCAAAGTAGCACCATGATCTTCATGATAGAGAGTCTCCTATGTTGTCATTTGCATATACTAGTGGGAATTTTTCATTATAGAACTTGGCTTGTATATTCCAGTGATGGGCTTATATTCCAATGATGGGCTTCCTCAAAATGCCCTAGGTCTTCGTGAGCAAGCAAGTTGGATGCACACCCACTTAGTTTCTTTTGTTGAGCTTTCATATATTTATAGCTCTAGTGCATCTGTTGCATGGCAATCCCTACTCACTCACATTGATATCTATTAATGGGCATATCCATAGCCCGTTGATACGCCTAGTTGATGTGAGACTATCTTCTCCTTTTTGTCTTCTCCACAACCACCATTCTATTCCACATATAGTGCTATGTCCATGGCTCACGCTCATGTATTGCGTGAAAGTTGAAAGAGTTTGACATTATTAAAGTATGAAACAATTGCTTGGCTTGTCATCGGGGTTGTGCATGATTAAATAATTTGTGTGATGAAGATAGAGCAACAGCCAGACTATATGATTTTGTAGGGATAACTTTCTTTGGCCATGTTATTTTGAGAAGACATGATTACTTTGATTAGTATGCTTGAAGTATCACTATTTCTTATGTCAATATGAACTTTTATTTTGAATCATTTGGATCTGAACATCCATGCCCCAATAAAGAAAATTGCATTGAGAATTATGCTAGGTAGCATTCCGCATCAAAAATTTTGTTTTTATCATTTACCTACTCGAGGATGAGCAGGAATTAAGCTTGGGGATGCTTGATACGTCTCCAACGTATCTATAATTTTTGATTGTTCCATGCTATTATATTACCCCTTTTGGATGTTTATGGGCTTTATTTTACACATTTATATCATTTTTGGGACTAACCTACTAACCGGAGGCCCAGCCCATATTGTTGTTTTCTTGCCTGTTTCAGTATTTCGAAGAAAAGGAATATCAAATGGAGTCCAAATGGAATGAAACCTTCGGCAGCATGATTTTTTGGAAGATTATGACCCAGGAGACTTGGAGTGCAAGCCAAGGTATCATCGAGGGAGCCACGAGACTGGGGTGCGCGCCCACCCCACCCCCCTGGGCGCGCCTACCCTCTCGTGGGCCCCTCGAGGCTCCCCCGACCGACTTCTTTCGCCTATATATTCCCTTATACCCTAAAAACATCAAAAAAGAAGATAGATCGGGACTTCCACCGCCGCAAGCCTCTATAGCCACCAAAAACCTCTCGGGAGCCCGTTCCGGCACCCTGCCGGAGGGGGAACCCATCACCGGTGGCCATCTTCATCATCCCGACGCTATCCATGACGAGGAGGGAGTAGTTCACCCTCGGGGCTGAGGGTATGTACCAGTAGCTATGTGTTTGATCTCTCTCTCTCTCTCTCTCTCTCTCTCTCTCTCGTGTTCTCTATATGGCACGATCTTGATGTATCACGAGCTTTGCTATTATAGTTGGATCTTATGATGTTTCTTCCCCCTCTACTCTCTTGTGATGAATTGAGTTTTCCCTTTGAAGTTATCTTATCAGATTGAGTCTTTAAGGATTTGAGAACACTTGATGTATGTCTTGCCGTGCTTATCTGTGGTGACAATGGGATATTCCCGTGATATACTTGTCGTGTTTATCTGTGGTGACAATGGGATATCACGTGCCACTTGATGTATGTTTTGGTAATCAACTTGCGGGTTCCGCCCATGAACCTATGCATAGGGGTTGGCACACGTTTTCGTCTTGACTCTCCGGTAGAAACTTTGGGGCACTCTTTGAAGTACTTTGTGTTGGTTGAATAGATGGATCTGAGATTGTGTGATGTGTATCGTATAATCATGCCCACGGATACTTGAGGTGAAAATGGAGTATCTAGGTGACATTAGGGTTTTGGTTGCTTTGTGTCTTAAGGTGTTATTCTAGTACGAACTCTTGAATAGATTGATCCAAAAGAATAACTTTGAGGTGCTTCTGTACCCTACCATAATCTCTTCGTTGTTCTCCGCTATTAGTGGCTTTGGAGTGACTCTTTGTTGCATGTTGATGGATTGTTATATGATCTATCTATGTTATTATTGTTGAGAGAACTCGCACTAGTGAAAGTATGAACCCTATGCCTTGTTTCCTACCATTGAATACCGTTTACGCTCACTTTTATCATTAGTTACCTTGCTGTTTTTGTATTTTCAGATTACAAATACCTTTATCTACTATCCATATTTCACTTTTATCACCATCTCTTCGCCGAACTAGTGCACCTATACAATTTACCATTGTATTGGGTGTGTTGGGGACACAAGAGACTCTTTGTTATTTGGTTGCAGGGTTGTTTGAGAGAGACCATCTTCATCCTACGCCTCCCACGGATTGATAAACCTTAGGTATCCACTTGAGGGAAATTTGCTACTGTCCTACAAACCTATGCACTTGCAGGCCCAACAACGTCTACAAGAAGAAGGTTGTGTAGTAGACATCAACAGGAAGGAGTCGGTCGATGTGCGGAGTAATAGTAGTAGATGCAGAATCATTTTGGTCTACTTGACACGGACGTGATGCCTATATTCATGATCATTGCCTTAGATATCGTCATAACTATGCGCTCTTCTATCACTTGCTTGCCAGTAATTTGTTCACCCACCGTAATATTTGATATCTTGAGAGAAGCCACTAGTGAAACCTATGGCCCCCCCGGGTCTCTTTTCCATCATATAAGTTCTATTTTCCATCATACTAGTTTCTGATATACTATTTTGCAATCTTTTACTTTCCGGTCTATAAACCAAAAATACCAAAAATATTTACTTTACCGTTTATCTATCTCTATCATATCTCACTTTTGCAAATAACCGTGAAGGGATTGACAACCCCTTTATCGCCCTGGGTGCAAGTTGTTGATTGTTTGTGTAGGTATTCGGTGACTTGTGCATTATCTCCTACTGGATTGATACCTTGGTTCTCAAACTGAGGGAAATACTTACTCTACTTTGCTGCATCACCCTTTCCTCTTCAAGGGAAAAACCAACGCATGCTCAAGAGGTAGCAATATGCGATTAAGTGGAAAACTCATATGCACGTGTGAAATGATAAATGGTAAAATATTAGTTCCCGGTCTTGCCTCTAAGACTGACTCAAGTGTTGTTGGTGATCATGTTTTCCGGATATCGGGATATCATTAAGTGTAACAACAGTCTTGAAACAACATTGAGAGTATGACGTTGGAAGAACAAGCATATTGGATCGACCCAATCTTGTTTGTTATACTTTGAGATAATATCGTCTATAACCAATTGTTATAACACGGAGTGTTAGCATGTGATTTAGTTCCTCAGACCATTAGAATATCTTAGTCACTTCCTACCGTACGGTGGACTTTGGGGTTGCTCAAATGTCATTTGTAACTAGGTGATCATAACGACAACTTATGGGTTCATTGGAAAGTTTGACAAGGGACTGGATAGCTCGAGAGTGGGATTTGCTCCTCCGACAATGGAGAGATATTGTTAGGTCCCTCTTTGGTGTGATGGCATCCATCATCGTATGTACAAACACATGCTACTATGTCACGGGGATGCCAGAACATTTCAACGAGAAAGACGAAAAATACAGGTAACGGGATCAGAGGTATAGTGAGCATGTGTATGACTCAAGAGGATACCAATGCACCCCGGGTATTGTAAAGTATAGTGAAGCAAAGGGAACATCACATGATAACCAAAGGTCCACTCGAATATCATTAGTGTGCTCATAGGGATCAATATGGACGTCCATGGTTCAGTCGGTCATTGAACCAATGGTTTCGTTTATGTCTACGAGTTACCGAACCTACGGGGTCACAAGCTTAAGGCAATCGCAATATGTAGAGTGTTAGTTGGATGGGAGTGATGAGAATATATTTTTGGGATTGTTCCATAAATATTTGAAATAGTTTCGAGAGGATCTAGAAGCGTTCCGGGGTCACCTGAAAGGTGCAGAGAGTATCAGGTAATACTAGGTATTACCAATAAATGATATACAGGTGGAAAATGTCTCTGTGATATTAAATTATTTATAAAAGGGTCTAATATTTATTATAAGGCTTTTATATTAAATTTAATATCAACGGGCCTTAAAACGCCAAACCGGAGAAGGCAACTTGGGCCACAAGGGCCCAAGTGGAGGTGGCGCCCCCCTTTCCTTATGGGGGGTCAAATCCTACTAGGGGAGGAGTTGGAATTACCCCCCTTGGCCGACTCCCCAAGGAGGGACCTTCCCTCCTTGGTGGCTGTCCTCTCCCTCCCCTCCAACCTATATATACTAGGGTTTTTTGTTCTATTGATATACACAAGGTTTGAAGCCTCCTCTAGTTCATCTTGCCCTAGTTCTAGTTGGTCCTAGTTGACTAATTAGAGATTGATCTAGTTCCTATAATCCTCATAATTAGAAGCCCAATATGGTTCTAGTCTCCTCTCTCTAATTCTCCGGTGACGATTAGCTCTGGCCGGCGAAGCGCTGCCAGATCATGAAGGCTGCACGCTTGCAACCAAGTAGAGAGGTTGTGCTTTCGATCTTCGGTTTGAGGGACTGTTCGTTGGCGGTACGACGGGTCATTCATTGATGGTTCGAGGGACTCCAAGTACGATCTACACCGACATGTTCTTCTTCCGCTATAACTCGGTGATGGTAACGATCATGATCCCTACCCGTTATGCATCTTCATATTGATCTTGGGTGTTTGTAGATCCTATTTTTTGTTTCTATTATGTTTACCAACAGTTATACCCAACATTTAAAGGCACGACCTTCCAAAAGATAATTGTATAAGATTGAATTACAGTGTTAGGATATAACAATGAAAAAGCAAAAGAAAGTCTCATGCCATCTCTTCATTATATAATCTCACACCAACGAATACATTAATAATTGCTCTGAAGTAGTAGATAGAACATATGGAAGCCAATATACCAAACTATAACTTCTCTAATCAAGATATAACCTAAGGGATTGAGATATAAAGCAAGATAAGAACGAAGTAAAAAAATACACTGGTACCTCCCCAAGCTTGGAATAAGCTAAGGAGGATGCTATTACCCATGTACTCAGTTCTGATCCTTTGGTGGTGATGGAGGTATGTTCAAGTAGATCCGCTTGAGAACACAATTTTCAATCTTCAACTTTTCGTTCTCTGTCCTGAGTTCCTTGACAAGATCACAAATTCCATCTGCTACCTGACATGCTTTGGCAAGGTCTGGCAGAATATCTTAAGGAAGATGAGATGGTGTAGCCTGCATAGGATTAGGAGTAGGATATGAATATATGAATAACAATATGAACATATGAATGTTTTACTAATAGAACTTCTAAGCATCAACTACAGGGAGTAATCAACACTAGAAATTATACTCAGCAAAGGATCTAAGATGAAAGTTCATAGATAAAAAAGATGGGGTGAAGGGAGTTGATGGAGATGATTGTATTGATGAAGATGATGATGGAGATGATGATCTCAATGATGATTGGAATGTTGGTGATGACGATGGTTTCAAATTCCCCCTCCTGGAAAGATGGATCTGTATAATCAGCCTGCCGGAGGGCAAAAGTGTTGTGCCTCGGTTCGGCTTCACAGCGGCGGCGGAAAAATCCTAGAACTTTTTAGGTCAGAAGTGAGTTTATGCCAAAGGGCATCAAGAGGCAGTGGCCAAGGCCTCTACGTGGCCCCACCATGGGTCCAGGGGCGCGTGGGCCCCCTCTGGCCTTCGGCTTCTTTTCTTTGGAAAATAATTGAATAAAAAATTTAGCCTTTTTGAGCTTCGGAAAAATACTTCTTCGTTTGTTGTTATTTTGTCCTTGTTTTCTAGCTGTCTGCTATTTTCCTGGGAATTTTTCTCTCTGTGTATTACATGCAAATTGAAGGTAATTGGCATTAGAATTGAGCAATAATGTGCAAAACATCATTGATATAGAGTAAATTATAATAAATAGTGGTGCAAATTGGACGTATCAGTTGCCCATCTCCTCATCGAGGTCCTCTAGTTCATCTGTGTTGTCGGTTTCCTCCTCCAAGATGTCGTGGAAGGTTTGAGCATTGGGCACGACATGGGGTGGCAGGTGGGTTTATGAAGCTCACCAGTCACTCATTGGCCTGGCTAGGAACCAAGCGGCGGAGGACAAGCTCACCGCGCGAATCGACGATGAATCTAAGGTTGTCGAAGTGCAAAATCTGGCCTAGTGTGTAGGTCTCGACGAGCTCGAGATCCCCCCCCCCCCCGAGTCGGCGATGAAGGACATTGATCGAAATG